>NW_026895357.1:0-152741 GCF_033153095.1 Gastrolobium bilobum | reverse complement strand
TGTCCATAAATGTGATAGGTGTCAAAGGACTGGCAATGTGTCTCGAAGGCAAGAAATGCCTTTGAAGCCAATTTTGGAAATAGAACTTTTTGATGTTTGGGGAATAAATTTTATGGGACCATTTCCCCCTTCCTTTGGAAACCAATATATATTGGTGGCTGTGGACTATGTTTCCAAATGGGTAGAGGTTGCTGCCTTACCCACAAATGATTCAAAAGTGGTAATTAAATTCTTGAAAAAGAATATTTTTACCCGATTTGGAACTCCAAGGGCCATTATAAGTGATGGAGGTAAGCACTTTGCTAGTAGACAATTTGAAGCCCTTTTGGCTAAATATGGAGTTAAACATAAAGTCTCTACTGCTTACTACCCACAAACCAGTGGGCAAGTAGAAGTCACAAATAGGGAAGTGAAAAGAATTCTAGAAAAAGTTGTGAATCCTTCAAGGAAGGATTGGTCCTTGAAATTAGATGATTCCTTGTGGGCTTATAGGATAGCCTATAGAACACCTTTAGGTTTCTCACCTTACAAATTGATTTTTGGTAAAAATTGCCACTTACCCTTAGAGTTGGAGTATAAAGCATACTGGGCTACTACTCAACTGAATGTTGATGCCACTGCCTCAGGAGAAAAGAGAATTCTCCAACTGAATGAAATGGATGAATTTAGATTAAATGCTTATGAAAATGCCAAGTTGTATAAAGAACAAATGAAGAGATGGCATGATAAGCAAATTTCAGATAGGCAGTTTTTTGAGGGACAACAGGTCCTGCTCTTTAATTCTAGGCTAAAATTCTTCCCGGGAAAGTTAAAGTCTAGGTGGTCTGGTCCATTTAAGGTAACAAAAGTCCATTTGCATGGTGCAGTGGACATTTTAAATGAGAAAGATGGGACCAAGTTCACTGTCAATGGTCAAAGGCTTAAAAATTATTTGGAGGAGGGAATTGAGAAAGCTCAAATCTCAATATCTCTTGCTGACCCTCCCACCATTTAAACACAAACGAACAGTGAAGAGTCTAGCTTGAGACTCTAATCAAAATTAAGCTTTGTTATTGTTGTGTTTTGTATATATTTCAGTTACTGTTTTTCAGTTGTTTTAAAAAAAAAAAAAAAAAAAACTTTTGCAAATAGAATATCTGAGTACTGACACTCTCATTCTTTTGTTTTCAGGTGTTAAGCAAATTCTGTTTGCTGATTTCTGGAAGCAAATTCAGTTTAAAGTTTGGGGGAGTGGTCTAAGTATCAACTCAGTTTTATTTTTGCTATTTTATTTCTGTTTTTGGTAATTTCAATTTGCTGTTTTAATATTTTTTTTTAGGCATCATGGTTAGAAAACATATCTTGCATAGTGGAGGACCTCACAGTCCAAAGCTTACACCTCACACACCTGATCCTGAGAGTTTTTCCCTCTCCTCTTTCACATGTGAAAAAGCAATAGAAAGGTTTGAAAAAACTATGCTTGCTAGGGACCCCACCCCTGACAAGGGATTTGAGGAAAATGCCTCTTATCCCGAATATGTGCATGAGGTAGTGCAAACCCAACATTGGGAACAGTTTTACCTGCATCCTAAGGATGCGGCTAATGTCAATGTGGTGAGGGAATTTTATGCAGAAATCTTGAATGAAAGTCAAACTGAGGTTAGTGTCAGAGGCATTAAAGTTTCCTTTGAACCCAAGGTTATTAGAGAATTCTTTTCCCTACCTAAGGCCTCTAAAGATGAGTTTGCCAAGTATGTCAAGAAGCATGATCCTGCTTTCATGGCTGAGATATTAGAGGTCATAGCTGTCCCTGGGGCTGAATGAGAGATAAAGGAAAAGAACTATACTCTGCAAAAACATTTTCTAAATGAAAAAGCTCAAACGTGGTACCATTTCATTAGAGCCAGATTGCTTCCTACTACTCATGTAAATTTAGTGACTAAGGATAGAGCTGTTTTGTTGTGGTGTTTATTGGTTGGGAAACCAGTAGATGCTGCCAAATTAGTTTTTTCGGGAATTGGAGCTTGTGTTGGGGGTAGGAAAGGAAAGCTACGGTTCCCTAGCTTCATATCACAATTATGCAAGAAAAAGGGTGTCACAGCAAACCCAGCTGATGTGTTCTTTAAAGTTAGTGAGGGTATAACTCTGCGAATCATTACTAAATTAAAAAAAGGCATTGTTGCACCCTCTGTTGAGAAAGAAAAGTTGGAAATAAAGGGTAAAGAAAAGTTGAAAGGGGTAGTTGAAGAGGAGAAGACTCAGCTTCAGAAAAGAAAAGAAAGGGAAATTTGTCCCTAATGTTGCAAGTTCTCAGCAACAGAGGGCTGAAAATATTGCAAAGAACCTAGAGACTATGGGCCCTCCCACTGAAGACCAGCTTTTCCCAGGCTGGTTACATAATAATCTGGTTCACATACATAAAGTGCTCATGCAAATGCAAGATCATAACAAAAAAATGGACTTGCTGTTTGAGAAAACATATGATCAATTTTACACTTTTATGTATAATAGAGCCAGATTTCATGATTACATTATAGGGAGGGACAGAGTCTTGAATGATTTTTTGAAAAATACATTTGCAAATTTTCCTGGTTTACCTTCATTTCCTGATGATTTAACATGGCCACCTTCTTCAGTATTTGTTGATCCACAGGTAAAAGAGGTCATGGCAAAAGCTGCTGGAAATCCTCCTCCTCCCCAACCTACAAGGCAAGAGACAACTCCTCTACCTACAAAGGGACATGGCCACCCATTTAGCTCAAGGAAGAGGGGAAGGCCAAGAACAAAAGCTGCCATGGAGGAAGTGAGTGACAATGAAGAAGAAAAAGAAATGCAATCTTCTGAATCAGAATCTGAAGATGTGGATAAATCTGAGTCATGTGACTCAGATTATCAGGAGGAATAGGCCAGAACTTCTTCTGGCCTCAGGTTACACTGATCTTACTTGTAAAATTTTCATTTGTGAAACTTGTTTGAGGCACAACAGTGAGGACACTGTTGAAGTTAAGTTTGGGGGAGAGTATTCTGCTGGTGCACCATAAACCATGTTTGCTCTTTAGAATTTTCTTTTATTTCCTTTCTTATGTTTCAGTTGCTGTTTTAAGGAATTTTTTTTGCTATTTTGATTGGATTTGTTGTTTTTAGAGTTGTAGGAAGTTTTCTGTTGGTTTGGTTGTTTTGGGTTAGGTAGAGATTAGTTGTTGTTAAAGTAGAGGTAGAAAAGAAAATGTAGGAAGGAATTGCTAGAATTCAGCAGTTGTTTGGTGGATTAATTAGAGGATTGGATTGAATTTTTGTAAAAGAAAAAGAAAATTTTTGAAAGGTGTGATGGAAGTTGACAAGTGGATTGAGGGCAGTGAAAGAAAAAATAGTTGGGAGACTGAGTGCTAAAATGAATAAGGCAGAGAATGAAGTTGAAACAAAAGGCAAGTGAGTTGGTGATTAAGTCTAGCTAGCCTAGTGAGGATTTGATCCATAAACAGTTGAAATTTTTTCTGAGGTTCCTTTCTGGGATAGAAGAAACAGAATTTGATTTGATGCTAGGTAATTAGGTGAGGCACGAGTTAAGCTTCAAGATGAAGAAGGCAAATTTTTTTCTGACTAACCCTTAGAGCCAAAAGCCAACCTTGAATATTTTTGTCTTTGTTAACCCACTTTGAGCCTGTAGCTTAATCTTTTGGACTCCCTCATTTTTCCCATCCCATGACCACCTTCCCACTTAGTGATGATGGAATAAAAAAAAAAATTGTGAAGTTGCAATTCATTGAAAATGAATTCAGTTCCATGGCTGAGGATAAAGAAAAGAGAAAAAGGTGTTAGTGTACACCACACAAAAAAAAAAGAGAAAGAATGTTTTCGAAGAAAAGAATGAAAAAAAAAAAGAAAAAGATTACAAAAGAATAAAAAAGTTTGGCAACCATGGAGGTGTCTAGTAAAATGCTGATTGCACCCCTTGTCCATCATAGCTGAGTTAGCAATTAATCCATAAATTTCCTACCTTAACCAAGCCAAGATACAACCCATGAAGACCTTCTGATTGAAGTCCAATTTGTGTGACATTTAAAAGCCAAAGCGTCTTATCAAGCCTATGTTGAGGCTATTCCCAGTAAAGGTGTAAGCTAAACAGCTCCCTGAACTATTGAGTGATGAACACATATGAGGAGAGAGTTTTAGCCATTCTCATTTGCTTTTTGTGAAGATATGGTTCTCTGTGTATGAATTGATGCGTTATGGTCTCCCTTGTTATGTTCAATTGCCACTGATTACACTTGAACATTGAAGTTACACTGATCATTGATTTTGTTTGTATGCTTTAACTGCAATCCTTTTCTCTGATTGAGGCATAAACTTTTGCGAGTTAACTGCATTTCCTTTAGTAAAAGTCAAGAACTGATCCTGTGAAAGTTTTGAATGGAGAATGAACTAATTTGAGAAACTGATCATTTTAACTAATGCTTGTTTTAATCTTTTGAAAAGTAAAAAAAAGAGCAGAGTGGATATTTGCGAGTGATTCAAAGTGGTGTGTTTGACTGAAAAAAGGTGGATTCTGAGAATTCTGTTGGTGATGCATGTTTTATGTGAAATAAAAGTTTTGTTGTTGTTGAGGAACTGTTCTTTTGAAAGAATTATGATGTTGCATTGTATTTGCTCCTTGAGGACAAGTAACAATGTAAGTTTGGGGGTGTGATAAGTCTCTTTAATGAGACTTAGAACATATGGTTTAGAATGTAATTGGTGAGAAATGAATGACTTTTGTGATTAAAATACCCCAAAAATTCATGTTGAGCTGAAATTTAATGGGCTTAAGTGCTAATGGGCTTAAACTTGTTATTTTACAAGCCCATTTTGTTAACATTCATCAGGAAATGAAGCAAGAAGAAAAGAAAAGGAAAAGCAAGAAGAAAAGATATGGGTTGGACCTGTTGTCAATCAAAAAGCCCAGATGAAGGAAAATTAAAGAAAGAAAGAGATAGGAATAGAAAGAAAGAGACAGAGTCAGAAACGAGAAGAAAAGGGCTGAGAGAAAACCCTAGCACACATTGTGCGACAAAGACCGACCATCATTCGACCACAAATCCACACCACCCATCCAAAGTTCCTTGCCACAAATCGATTTGCAAAGCCAAACCGTTCTCTGTTTTCGGTTTATTTGTCAAGATTAACCCTCAACCACGGTTCATTGAGAGATTAACCAAACCCTAGTCACCCCTTCCTTATACAGAAAACGTCAAAACAACAACCCCTTGCTGAGTGGATGAGCTGGATACTTTTTGAGAGTGGAGGCTGGAGCGATTTGTGGGCGCAAGTTTACGTACGGGTTAAAGGAGCAACAATTCCATTCGGATTGTCTGAGGAGGGAGCTGTTGGGGACCACCTGCATACAACGCGCGAGAAGCGCGTAACCCCTGCTGAGCTGGAGAAGAAAATCGTGCAAAGAAGGAAATGAGCCCTATAAAAAGGGACTGAGGAGTGAGTCATGTGTCTCTCTGCTGGTTCTGATTTACCGTTTTTTAGTTTTTGTTTTCTTAACAATTTTTATTTTATTTTCTTTTAAGTTCTGTTTTGTAATGAGATTCTGGTTCATTTGATGAACTTGATGCATGTCTTTACAGCACTGAGATTGCCGGTTGTTAGGCCAGTGCTGTAATTTAGTTTTTAGAATTTTTATTTTGTGATTTCTTTAGTTCTCTGTTACTGTTTGTAAGCTTCATCCATATGGATAGTGGCTAACTTTTTAGAGGTTGGGTTTAGGTGATACCCAAACCTCAGTGCTTGTTAAACGTTTGGTTTTCTGGTTTTAATTTTTATATCTCAGTTGTTTAATGCTTTTTCTAATGTTTAAAATTATCTGCATTTTGGCCAAATGTCAGAGGTTTGGTTAGGATTTAGTTGTTGAGAAACAACTAATTCTGGATTCTGCATTAGACACATGGACTTAGATGAGAAATCATCTAAGGGATCTCATTTCAGAAATGAATGAGACCTCATGTAATGTTGGACCTGACTCTCAAGAGTCCTAATCCCACTTGTCATAGAGATATGGAAGTGGGCAACTTTGGGATAAAATAATTTTTAAGAGATTAAAATTAACAATACAGTTCTGTTAACTGAGAATCTTAGGATGAGCTTTTTGTTAATCAAATTATTTTTCAAGCACTGTGGGGAAGGAGAGCCAGAACTCAACCCACCTTTTTGAACTTCTTTATCAACTCAGATTTCTAATTTCCTTTGTTATTTCATATTTCAATCTCTGTTCTGTTTCCAAAATCTTTGTCACATCTGTCATTTAAGTTGCTTCATTCTTACTTCTTATTTTATAACTTAGGAAAGTAATTCAGAAAATTTTAAAAGAAAAGAGAACAGTAGTGTTTTAGGTCCATTCTAAATTATTTTTTTACTTTACAATTTTATTTCTTTTATTTTCAAATAGTAACTCAGTTTTAAGCAATTACAAATTTTAGTCATTTTAAAACGCCAACGATCCTTGTGGGAACGATAACTGGGACTTATAACAGTCCTATATTACTTGTTGTCGCGTATACTTGCGCGCATTACTTGCACAACTGTTAACAAGGCACCAACTCTCCTGATTGCCGCCAACAAAGAATCATAGCCTTCAAATATAAAATTCATCTCGGTAAGGAGTCACCGAAGACGGTCACAACTTGCTACCAATCAAGTCCTCCCAACAATTACTTTCTTCTATATTCAAACATTGATATATCCACCTGTCGAAAAGTGTACACGTGGTATCTACAAAATATTTCGAATAAACTTCAAATCTCTTTCTTTCCTCATTTAATGACTTTGAACATTTTTCTTTAAATAATTAAAAAGATTATAAATTTATCAATATTAAACTTATTCACCAGGAGGATATATAAAGTTTAGCCAAATAATCTTCCTAAGTAATTACAGAAGAAAACATAAAATGTTTTCTAAATTTTTAAGAAATTAAATATTATGCTTTTTCATTTAATATTTTTATTAATTGAATGTATGTCACACTAATTATTTAATAGGATTTAGCATTACTCTTTATGTTCGCGGAAAATAAGTATGAGACTTAGAAGAACCATTTGAAGGATTTTGTATATTTGAAGGATTAATGTAGTAATACATCAATATGAAAAGAACCGTTTTTTTATATTGAGCCTAATTACTTCTTTGAGAATAGTCGGCTCCTCAGGTATCCCCATAAATTGCAGAATTTCCCTTCTACAGTACAGCAGAAGGTGCAGTAGTACATTTCCCTAAGTTTATAAATGTAATTGAATATTTTTTTTTTCATAACCGTTTCATGGTTTACCTAATTAGCCTGATTCCAGTAGACTTATCTTGGGTCGATTTTTCCAAAATTATTTTTTTATTCTCATGGCTAGCTTGACCCTGAGACTTCTAGTTAAGGGGATTAAGTTCATTATCACTTAAATCAATAATTATTCGACGAAGATTATATTTACAAACTACACTAAATATAGTCGGTCATACTTCAATCAAAAATGTATGATCGGTCATACTTAGTATAATTTGTAAAAAAAATTTGTAAACATATCATTTTCGAAATAAGATCCGTTTATAAATTTGTTTTGCAAATTACACTACGTACGACTGGTCGTACACTGCATGATTAAAGTATGACCGGTCGTATTTAGTGTAGTTTATAAAAGTTTGTAAACAAAAAAATTTATAAATATAACATGCCCATCATTTTCGCTAATTATTGGTGATAGATTTTTTTAATTAAAAGAAACAGGGACCTCATTAATTAGTAACGTTATTTTTCCTTTGTATTTATTTTATTTTAAATTTTGGGTAGTGATGAAGCATTTATTATATATACTCCAACAACAAATGCTTTGCACTCACACTTTTACCTATCTTTTGCTAGTAGAAAAAAGGAAACAGATATGGAGAACAATGGGGAAAGCAATAGCAGAGGTGGTAGCTTCAGGTTGGGGTTGGGAGTGAACGAGGCAAAAGTTCACACTGTGGTTGAGCTTGGTAGTGTTGACACACACAGTCTTCTTCTAGAGTGTGGTGATGTTGTTGGTAATGGAGAGGAAAGAGAGAAACAGAAAAAACCTCTTACAAATTGTCTCTCTACTAGGCAGATGAAGTCCCTAATTGCTCTGAGTGATACCATCTTACCTTCCATCAAGGATTCATTTGCTGGCTCCTCTGACGAATCTGTCTCCAACTTCTACCGTACTTCAGCTTCCATGGCTGGAACACCTGAGCGTGTAGGCCTAGCCAACTTTCATACTCTTATTTTTTTTCTCTCTCTTTCTCTTTCATTTCTAATCTTTTTACGTACAAGAGAATAATCTAACTTGCACGGTCATACAAATAACAAGTTTTATTCTCAATTTTAATTGTTAATTTCACTTGCATTTAACTATCTTATTTTTTCTTTTTTTGGTAAATAGCTTAACTATCTTAAATTATTAGTCAATCATGCGACTTGTTAATTACAAATGAAATCATCAATTGTTCAACAAAAAAAGAAATAATCAATTAAGATTAACCGTAAAATTTATTATATCCATACTCATATATATATATATATATATATATATATATATATGAGGTAGGATCCTTTGACATCGGTGTCAAATTTTAATTTTGACATCTCATCTGAGAGCCGTTAGATAAGATGTCAAAATTTCAATTTTAACGGCTCTCAGATGAGATGTCAAAATTAAAATTTGACACCGGTGTCAAAGGATCCTACCTCTATCTATATATATATATATATATATATAGAGAGAGAGAGAGAGGTGTTTTAAATTGTAGTTGTTGGTATCAATTCTTATACGGCTGTTAAGATGATAAAAAAAAAAAAAAAGTTCTAGGCATCATTGCATCCAACAGAAGGAGCATGTTACAGTTTGAGAAATGATTGACGCAGAAAGTAGAGTTTTACAAAACCCTCGTAAAATGTTGAAGAAGTCTTAGCTGAATGAAAAGATTGAAATGTTTTTCAACCACCCTTCTAACTTTTTGTTAGACTTTTATGAAATTTTTAGGGAATTATTTTTATTATGTTAGATAATCTAAAATTATCTTCCAACAGACACATTTTATTATGTTACATAATCTAAAATCATCTTCCAACAGACACAAAATTTATATGGGACCCATTTTAAATTTTTTCTCTTTTTCCTATTCTCTCTTCTCTCTCCTCCTTTTGTGAGAGTAGAAAATTTGCTTTTAGGTTATGTTACATAACAAAAGCAATTCCCAACTTTTTATATGCATCTATTATTTAAGCATTTATAACTTCAGTTGCATTATTATAATAATATACACAAAAAGCGAAAAATACTACAAAAGTAATATAAAAAGTCTTATCATGCTTTTTGTCATTATATATATATATATATATATATATATATATATATATATATATATATATATATATATATCGTTATCGTAATTTATATTTCACCGCAAAAATATAAAAGAAGTAATGATAGGGTCAAAAGAAATTTGCAGAGTAAACTATTCCAAGTTTACAATAGTTTTTTTTTTTTTCTGATACAATTTTATTACAATAACTTTTTGTTATCATTGTATTAATATCTGTTTTTTGCTTTAATTTGTAGCTTGGGATTATGATAAGTGAGAAACTGAAACACCCAAGTAAATGGTTGTTGCTGTTGACGTTATGGCTACTGTCTACATGGTTTGGCACATTCATACTGTGTGGTATGCCGAGCCTCTCAACAAAGTTCCCATTCTTCCATAGCTACTCTGACATGTCTATGCAGAAACGCCAACAAGTTTTGCAGTCTTGGTCTCTCAGTTACTTTCGTCTCCTTAGGAAATTTTTCAGGACCATCAAGCTTCTCACTCTCTTTGTCTTCTTTACTCAGGTAATGCCCTCATTCATTTCCAACTGCACCAAGAACAGGCCATATATATATATATATATATATATATATATATATAAACACAGTGCATTTAATGTCTCCTGCTTCTTCCTCTCTTTCATTCTTTGCTTTATTATTATTATTATTGTAAAAATAAATAACACAAAGATTTATCGTGGTTCAGCCATTAGGCTTTATATATATATATATATATATATATATATATATATATATATATATATATATTTTTATTTCTTTTTATATATTTTATTTCTTTTCATTTCTTTTTATCAAAAATTAAGTTCTAAACAAATTGGAATTTGCTCTAACCTGGTGAGGTATTAGCGTCTCTAACCCTACTTTAACTTAAAAAAAAAACTCAGCACTAAAGTAACCTACTTATATAAATACATTTACTTTACCCACTTCTTTAGTTAGTATTAGCGGCTCCAATTATTTTTATTTTACACAAAACCATACTCTTTATACAAGCGTATGCTATCTGATACATGGAGATTTTAAAAGGTAATAAAAATAAAAAGTGATATATGTGGGCGTTTTATATATGAGTTTTATTAATCTCATGTTAAAGGAGATAGTTATCTCATGTCATAGAGATAAATTTGTGGGCTCCACCACTTGAAAAAAATTAAAAAAAAATAAAAGAAAAAGGTGGCACAGTTATCGAATGGTGTGTAGGAGAGAAAAAGTATTTTATGTAACATAAGAATAGTTTTTCCCTTTATATATTCAAATTATGACTATTAATATCAATGATAAGTATACGATTTGTCATTGTTTTGAATTAGGAGTACTCTACTTTTTTTTTTTTTTTTTGTAAATAGAGTACTCTACTTTTTTGTCAATATATATATATATATATATATATATATATATATATATAATATTTCTAAAGTGAATGTAGATAAGTTATCTATATTCGCTCCCAAAACGACGTCGTTTCGGGTTGAAAAATTAAAAAAATATAATGAAAAAGACTATTATAACCCTGAAATAAATTATAATTACAAAAATATCTTAATTTCAGCTTCAAAACGATGTCATTTTTGTTGGAAATCGACAATCACACAGAATCGAGAAAACAGAAAAAGAGATAAGAATAGAGAGATTGACACGATGATTTACCCTGGTTCACCCAATATAGGCTACGTCCAGCTTGTCTGTACTATATTCACCTCACCGCCACTCGTTACAAGTCTCTCGGTTTACAAGGCAAATATAAATAGGATTACAAGAAACCCTAACAGCAGCTATTCATGGGCCCAAGCCCAAACTGCTAAGAAAATTACAATAGAAACAGAGGCCTAAACATTACCTAGCCTCTATGGGCCAGGGGCCAAGTGAGCGGGACCCCAGTTGCCTTTCTGCTGACCCCGACAATTAGGGCCAACATCATCATGTGAAGTATGAGCCATACCCAACAATTTTGAGCTCAATGTAGATAAGTTATCTACATTAACTGGTAGAAAAAGCAAATCTTATATATATATATATATAGGATAATGTTCATAAAAATGAGAGCATTAATGTCATGTTTTGAAGTTTAGTTGAGAGAAAGGGACGGGAAAGAGAAAGATGGAAGGGAAGGAGAGGGAAGCGAGTGGATGGAGGACGAATTGTATCCTCTTGTTTAGATGTTTGAATAAAGAAATGAGAAAAACTGTCTCATGTTGAGAGTAGCAGTCGAAATAGCTAGACAAGAATGATTTTCATTTGGCCTTAAAAGAGAAAGATTTTTATTTCAGGCCTTAAAAATATTTTAGACAAGAATTTATGTAATATTTTCCGCAATTAAGGTAACCAGCCCTTTTAACGCCTAAGGATCTTCACCTTTTTTTTTTTCGGTAAACGAGAATTTTCACTTTTTACTTTTCTGTCAAGTCAACGTTGGAAATATTTTCTTTTGCAATTTCTTTATATATTTGTTATGACTATCAGTTGGTGTATGCACTTTATTGGAAAATATAATAGTCATAATTTTTTATATCTTCGAAAGATTTCGTTATTGACATTTAGAAATTCTATCTTTGGGAAAGGCATTCATTTTTTAAAAAGGTATCCAAATTTTCATGTTGCTGTAAAAATTTTCTTTTTATACCACCAATTACAACTATAAATTAATAGTAAGGTATATTTGTAATATTAAAGTTATTTTTTTCTCTTCGTCGCGTCAGTCAGCAATCTTATGAGAGGAGAAATTAAATTTTTTAAAATTATAACTATGTCTTAGCGATAAGACATAATTATAATTGATTACTGCAAAAAAAATTATCTTGCAACAACATGAGAAGTGATTTTGCCTTTTTTAAAAAACATGTAATTCAATTTCTTTCTTGTTTTTTTCATTTTGATAAAAAAAAATTGTACATAAAATTAAATAAAATTCGCATGTTTTAGTGCTTGTCTAAAATATTTTTTTAGAGTTTCTTTTTAAAAAAATTCAAATTAAAATAAATGAAGAGATAGTTGTTTATTTTCCTTAAATTTATTCAATTTAAGTAAACAAAAAATTATCTGTATGGTAGTTAGTGGTACTAAAAGCGCATTGTGACTTTATGAGAAATTTACTTGAAATATCAGAGGTTGAAATCTTGAAGTCATTACTTTCGTGAAGATTTTGTCTAACTATTATATATCCTTAACTCAAAATTACGAGAACAATTTCTTATTTATATATATATATAGGTCCTTTTTTCTCGTATTGTAGGATAATTTTTTCTCTTATTATAGACATAAAATATGGTATTTTTTTCTCGTATTGTAGGATAATTTTTTCTCTTATATATATATATATATATATATATATATATATATAGGTCCATTCATTAAAAAAAATATTTCCATACATCTCAATGTTTCATTAATAGAAAAAAAAAATCTCTTATAACAATATAACATGATAATTTTTTTTCCCTATAAAAATATATATCTATTTAAAGAGAAGCAAATTTGATTTCATAGAATTGCAACTTTTGATAAAGATAGTCAAAGCTAAAGCTTGTCGCTGAGATTCAAAATCAAAATCAGATTAGACTCGTCCGTTAAGATTTCTGAATTGTGTGGTATAAAAAATAATAATAATGTTTCTCCCAGCGAGATTAGAGGTTGTCTTGTCCCTATCAAGAAAATTTCAAATTATAGCCCCATTTAGGTGGGTTAGTGATGCGTACATATTTGAATAAAAAATTGTCCAAAGTCCAACTGGATGTGGAAAAGCATAGCAATGGGGCCATGTGTAGCGTAGGCATATTAGGTTAGGCTAGCTCGTATCAACTAGTAGTAGAGGTGGCAAAGTGGATGACCCGTCCCGTTCCACTCTATCCCGTCGTCAACCCGCCAAAAAATGAGTTAGCCCTTCCCGTTCCACTTTTGAAAGTGGACTGAAAAACTCAGCCCGTCCCGTCCCGTTTGACGGGTTGGGCAGGTTGGCCCGTCAGCCTGAGCCTATTTTACACTGACCCGCCTCAGCCCGCTTATGCCCGCCATCAACTCGCAAAAAAATGAGCCCACCCCACCCCGCTTTTGGGATGAGTTGAAAAACTCAGTCCGCCCTACCCCGTTTAGCGAGTTGAGCAGTTTGATCCGCCGAGCCGAGCCCGTTTTGCCGCTCTAACTAATAGTATATATGGAAGTCATAGACTCGTACCAAAATGGGATGATGTGATTAGCATTTGGATCCAAATTAATGCCTGTGCCCTAGTTGTTACAGTTCGCAGGTCATCCTCAAGTATACACACTCCAATTAATGTATATTATGTTTCACCGATACCCACACCAATACTATGAGATATAATATGATATTTTGATACGTTAATTTTAAAAAATATTAAATTTTAATATATTAGGATATATTTTGATATTAAATAATATTTTTAATTTATATAATATGTATTATATTTAATATTCAATAATTTTACAAAAAAATGATGTTAAACTTATAATACTCATCAATTTTGCAAAAAAACATAAGTGTCGGAACTAATAGTAATTGTAATATAATAAAACTAATAGTTGGAACTAAAAATGTAACCCAACACAATTTTTGAAGTGTCAGAATATTAGAAAGTGTCTAAATGTCAAGAAGTATCGAATATGACATGTCAATTTTTTTAAAGTGTCGATCATAAAATGTATGTGCTCCCATTGGTCTTCCACGTGTCCTTCTCATGCAATTTTCAATTTCTCTACGTAATGACCACAATTAAGACTGTGGTTCTGTATAAGTGCCTCTGCTCAAATGTTTCCTTGTTAACATCATATGGACCCACAACAAGTGTATACACTTGGTTTTAAATAAAAGTGGTGTTGGTAGTATTACTACTTAAGGTAGTAAGTTAATGGAGAGAAAACTCTTTCTCTTAGCTTGTATTGCGATGAAAAATTAATTTTCCTATGCCAAATATACAGTTGGTAAAAAAATTCAAATGGCATTAAAGTATACTGTCCCATATATGACCTCGGTCTTCCATCCAGTGGGGTTTTATGTGTTACTAAATTATATTTACACTATCTTGGTCATCTTTAAAACAATTACATTGGGTCATAGTATGAGCTTATGTTTATATAAGTATCATTTGTTGTTTTCTAATTCCACTCCTCTGGTTCCACTCACGACATTATAAAGCTGACGAAGAAAATATAAACGAAAAATCAGACGGTATTTATTAAGTGTAGACCATTCTTTCATAGTTTTTTTTTTTTTTTTTTCCTCAAAAATAAGGGAAAACAATAGACCTCAATATTGGGCCAAAATTTGTCAAAAGCCAATTGGTCAATGAATTTCCAGCCCATGACTGCTTAGCAGCTATATTTTGAGTGGATGAGTTTGGGCTCTTTGAAAATGTCATGCATACAATCAAACAAATCTTCCACCTACTAATGATTGAAAAATAACATATTATTGAACTTGTCTTTCCTAAATATAGAAGCTCAAGCTACATGGAGTCCACCCAAGCAAAGAAGATACAAATTGGGCTCTAGTCTAGATCTACATTAAATAAGGCCTTAATCTTTTGGGCTGCAAACCCTTATGCAAGAACAAACATGTGCTGCTCTATTCTTGCTAAATAAAGCTGCTACTATGGCACAAATGCACAATTAAAAGACCATGTAGGCTATGTAAAAGAAAAGGAAAAAAACAGAGAGAGAGAGAGAGAGAGAGAGAGAGAGAGACCACAACCACATAGGCTGCCACAGTGTTTGAAATATTGTCAAATATATATGATTTTCTGGATGCTTGGAACCATATACTCACAATGCAAGAACTCTTCATTTTCAGCTGGATGAAGCAGAAGACAATCCATCATGGAAGGCAATTGGATATACTGGACCTGATCCAGAGTTCAAAGCACAATTGAAGAAACACTTTTTGCATAGAACATCAAAAGAAGGACGACAAGAGGAAAAAGAATATGATAAAAATGCTGATGAGGTTATGGGACCTCTATACAGAGGTCTTGTCCATTTAAATTACCCACATGACATCATTACAAACGCTCTAAGGCAATTTGGATTCCATGTTTCTGTTACTCCTGGAAAGAATAAAGCTTCTAACATTTCATCTCCTTCTTTAGTTATCCAATGTGATGCAGTGGTTGTTGGTTCTGGCTCAGGAGGTGGGGTGGTAGCTGGAGTTCTAGCAAAAAGTGGTTACAAAGTGTTGGTTTTGGAGAAAGGAAGCTATTCTGCTAGGAACAATCTTTCCCTTCTTGAAGGACCAACCATGGATCAAATGTACCTCTCCAGTGGTTTGATTGCAACAGATGATATGTCTGTACTAATGCTAGCAGGATCCACAGTTGGTGGAGGTTCTGCAATCAACTGGTCAGCAAGCATTAAAACCCCTCAGCATGTATGCAAGGAGTGGTGTGATCTCCATGGTCTAGAATTATTTGAAAGTAAATTATATAAAGAAGCCTTGAATGCTGTGTGTGAGAAAATGGGAGTTCAATCTGAGATTGATGAGGAAGGGTTCAATAATGCAGTTCTAAGAAAAGGGTGTCAAGAAATGGGATATCCTGTGAGTAATATTCCAAGGAATGCCCCACCAGATCACTACTGTGGCTGGTGTAACATGGGATGCAAGGATGGAAGAAAGAAATCTACATCAGAAACATGGCTTGTTGACTTGGTGAAATCAGGTAATGGAGCTATCTTTCCTAGTTGTGAGGCTATACAAGTCTTACATAAGGAAAAGAAAGGAAGAGACAAAAGAGTAGCATGTGGAGTGGCTTTTGCAATTGAATACAAAGGAAACAAAAACATTTGTGTGGTGGAGTCCAAGGTCACAATTGTAGCATGTGGAGCACTCAGTACTCCAGCATTGCTAAAAAGAAGTGGCTTGAAGAATGAAAACATTGGGAGGCACTTGCATCTTCATCCAGTGTCAATGGCTTGGGGCTACTTCCCTGATGCACCTTCTTCACCTGAACTGTGGCCAGAGGAACATAAAAGAAGCTATGAAGGAGGGATTATGACAGCTATGTCCACAGTTGTTGCAGAGTATGACAAATCAGGATATGGTTCAGTGATCCAAACACCTACATTGCATCCTGGTATGTTCTCAATTCTAATGCCATGGATTTCTGGAATGGATATTAAAGATAGAATGTGCAAGTTTTCTAGAACAGCTCATGTATTTGCACTGGCAAGGGATCAAGGTTCAGGAACTGTGAAGTCACCTAACTCGATAAGTTATCAAATGAAAGATGTAGACAAAGAGAATTTAGAGAAAGGAATTGAGAAGGTACTGAGAATTCTGGCAGCAGCTGGAGCTGAAGAAATTGGAACACACAATAATAAGGGAAGGAGCTTAAATGTTAAGCAAGTGAGCTATAATGAATTTGAGAAATTTGTGAAAGAAGAAAGTTCAAGGCCATTAACAGACCTTTCAACACCTTTATGCTCAGCACATCAGATGGGAAGCTGTAGGATGGGTACTAATCCAAAGGACTCAGTTGTGAACCAGATGGGGGAGACATGGGAAGTGGAGGACCTTTATCTTGCAGATTCAAGTGTCTTTCCTACAGCTTTGGGTGTGAATCCAATGGTTACTGTTCAGGCTATTGCTTATTGCACAGCACAATATGTTCTTGAAGTTCTTAGAAGGAAAAGAAGTAGGTGAGTTAAAAAAATAAAAGAATCTTTTGGTGGTTATGTAAAAGCTGAAGAGGATTCAAGTTATAATAATTTTATGTGAGAAGTTCAACAATTGACAAAGATTGGGGGAAGTAGTCTAGTTCTGTTTCCTTATTTGATTTATATCAATTAGGATTTGAGTTTTATGTTTTTTTTTCAATATCATGGATTGTAATTTCCTATTTCCATAATTAATGATGTAAAATCTTATATAAATAGAATAACATTGTTGAAGAATCTCTCAAGTCATTCACAAATTCCTGTTAATATGGTTTCACTCTTATGTTTTTTTATTTGATTTGTAAGGAATTAGGATTTAATTTGTATGTTTTTCAATATCAAGGATTATAATTTTCTGTTTCCGTTATTAATAATTGTAAATTTTAGATAAATAGAATGAACTGCGGAGGAATTTCTTAAGCAATTCACAAATTTCTATAAATACTTAAAAAAAAATTCCTGTTATTACTAATTCAAATATCAATGGATATATTTTTACTCCTATATATCAGATATAAAATGTAAGCAATACTGTTTGTTACCGACAAGCAGAAGAGCATTCAAGATACAATAATTTTAAAAGTAAACCCTAATGTTTGATTCTGCATCATGAAACCAATAACAACCCAATTCATCATATAAGTTATAGACAAGCCTAATGTTTGTTTCTGCAAAAGCTTGTTTAAAACATGAGTTCAACTTTTCCGTATGTGCACAATGAATTCATTTTTTGGTAACTTATCTGCAGTTTTCAAGTCTCAGCTTCTCAGTGAAGGTTCAGATCAAGATTTAAATTTCATTATATCCAATTAGACATAAAACTTTACCACTTTCTGCTACCCAGAATTTTAGCTGCACAAAACCAACAAAAGAGATTGGAAGAGTTAGAACCCCATAAAAAAATATGATAATGCAATTTGGTTGGCACAAATCCCATTCATCGATTGTCTTTCATGTCAATCTGTTATTCCTTTGGGAGCAGTTTCCAAAAAATCAGACATACACCTTATGAACAGAGAGGAACAAACTCACATTCTCTAATGTAACCGCTTTCCTTTATAATAGTCGACACCACTGAAAGCAAGACAAAGTTCCCAAAGTAATGCACGTGTAGGGATATTAGCTGCTTATTAGAATAAGATGGTATTAAATTGAGTCAGAAACAATAATAATTCATAAAGACCTTTTTTTTGTATGCAACTCATAATGTTCAATGCCAAGTTACCAACAATGTCGCAAGAACCAAAAAATAAAAAAAGGCAAGCGATCCTACTCGGGGAGCTTTACAGGTAAAAAACACACTAACTGTTTCTGGCTAAGGTGCATTTCAAATTAGATATAGGTGCTATCGTTGTCAAGAATGGATCTCTAAATTTTGTCCACAATAAAAAAAATAAAAAAATAAAATACAATGAAAAAACAATAACTCCTCAGCATTCATTGTCCTAACCTTTTTTTTGGGTACATAAAAGGGGCTAAGCCCCAAACAAAAGGAGAAACAAAAACACAAAAACAACAACAAAGCAAACTAACGAAAGAACTTTTAGCAAATGGATCCTTTCTATCTCTACACAAACATTAACGGGAATCTCACCATGCTGCATATGGAAATACGGTATAGTCGAGATGATGGATTAAGCCAATGTAATTCTGCCAACCAGGGATAGGCATTGTTCCTGCTTCGTCGTGTGACCATGAATCATTCATGCTCCCAAATATCATCCTATATTGTGGACCCTCTTGAATCCACTACGCTCTATAATAGCGCAAGTCAACTCCTTGTAATGACCCATATCAACCCGGTTCGTTATCCCTTAATCGTATCAAGCACAGTGTATTATACATGTATAATCATAAGCATTTACGTCAATCAAAATGCAGTAAATTTATTTTCAGAACTGGGAATTCATGTCTACACCAAAAAATTCCAGATTTTGGATATGATGAAGTAGGCGTTATAAACTTCCTAGTTTGTAAAATTCAGAGTTGTACAACTCAAGATATGCAATTAAGAAGACAAATGTTCAAACTGAATTCCTGGCATCAAGACCACAGGCTTTGTACGAATTCCGGGAATGAGACTCTGTCCTTAAATTCCGAAATTTTCCAAATTTGTAGAGTTCCAAGTTAGCTTTGCATAACTGCAATTTTATCTATTTTGGATCACTCTAGTTTAAGTTACACTCAAATTACTGCTGGTATGTCAATGCTTTTCTAGAAACAATGGCCACACATCTACAATCATCACATAACAACACACCTGACCTCTTTATTTAATATCCAACATCACTAAACCAAATACATGATTTATGCATTCGTCACATAGGGAATCCAGGTTTGAGTGATAATTTGACCTCCTATTAATGCTCCTCATTGCTGGCCATTAATTCCATTACAACATATTAGGGTACATCAAGAGAACAAAACATTTCTTTTCATTGCTATAATATGATTCCAAAGACATGTATTGGTCTTAGCCATAGGAATGTTTGAAGTTTCATTATTCATGATACCATTTGGCCTGATTGCGGGTTTTTTCCTACGCATATTTCATTAAAACTATAATCTATAGATTTATATGATGCAATGTAACTATAACACCTCGACTTTATACTATGGTTATTCTAGCAAGTTACCATGCATAACCAATCTGATATGTGCACAATAGATATCCGATGACCATCCTATTATAGAATTTTACATTCAGTCCCTTAACAACTTTGTATAGAGTACATTTATCAACTATTTCCAAGAGACTTGATTCATGCTTTGAGTTGCATCTTTTGATTTAAATATTGCAATTAAATCACCAGTACATACCATACAACATAATAACTCTCCATTCAATTAACTGAACAACTGATAACTTAAATTAAACAAGATTCTTGATCTACCATTAGGCAATACTTATCCACATTACATAACATTTCCTTTTCGTTTCCAAAAACTAGACATAAGTTGTTCAAGAAAAAGGTAACAGTCCAATTAAATATTCCTTCGGTCAGTCAACACTCCCCACTCCCCACTTACATAGTCACATATCTCATCTTTTATAACATAAACCAAAGCTCTCCCAAAATAAGACAATAGCCTCAAAATTCAAAATAACTTCCAAACATTATCAAAGACACAAAAGGGCATAGACATCATAAGAAGCGGTCCTTCCATACATGATTCATCCATTCTACGTCTCAGCCAAAGCACTATTACCATCATTCGTGAGACCTGCAAAAGCAGCCCATAACGGTGAGATTTAACTCTCAATAAGCCTAAGAATATTAGGACTTTTCCTCAATTTTCTGGTTCTTTTTCCCTGCAGAATAGACCTATAGCATATGCAAATCATATCGAAAATACATTGCAGATTTGATACCATTTGTGTCATGAAAATAATTCACATCTTATAGGCAATAACTAACCATTTACTTATCTATACATGATGACAATATCTCCATGAACTAGTTCAACATAGGAAAACTCCTAGGAAATATCTTCTAATCCTTAATTCTGGCCAGAATTTTACTCCAATAACTAACAAAATCATAAGACCTCCTTAAAGTCGTTCACATATACCCTCGAATTTCACTTGCAATTGCAATGGCATAAGCATTTTATCTCAAGCCAACCATATACCACAAAATTAAATCCATTTCAGAAAGACGTATATAATATCATTCAATGATCAACATATTGACAATACATACGCCGTTCCACATAAATAAATCAAGACAGCCATAGTTCGATTCGTTTAACTAACTTGCAAGTAATACAATTCCCATTTCAGCCGTATATCAGTGAACAGTACAGCCATGAAAACAGACACATACAATGACATTTAAGGAGCACCAACTTCACAACATACATGCATCATAGGTCGATGTATTTCATGAAACTTATGCAGCCAGGAATGAAGCAAGACAGGGGAAGGATTTCAAGATTCATAATGCTTACCTAATTCCTATCGTCCAAGGTCAACTCTTCACAAGCAATCCTACTTCAAATTCGGTTTCTTCAGCGACTACTCATTTAGAGATGATTTTGACGAGTTTACAATGGTCGGTTGAATTCAAGAAAAATGGTGGAATTAGAGGTGTGGCTAAGGTTGTGACGAGAGGAAGTTAAGAGGAATTTTTTTATTTTATTTTTAAAGTACAAAAAATTTTATCTTTTTCGATATGGAAGAGAATGGAAATGAGGGAGAATGGTTACCGCTCTCTAGCGGGTGTTCGCGGTCTGGATTGGATCGGTTTTGAAAGCAAAACTCATCCGATCTAATACTTTCGGTTTAATTATGTAATCATCCATTCGGTTTAGATTTTTTTTCAAATTCGATCCGATCCAATCAGATTTTTTTTAAGGTCAACTCTTCACAAGCAATCCTACTTCAAATTCGGTTTCTTCAGCGACTACTCATTTAGAGATGATTTTGACGAGTTTACAATGGTCGGTTGAATTCAAGAAAAATGGTGGAATTAGAGGTGTGGCTAAGGTTGTGACGAGAGGAAGTTAAGAGGAATTTTTTTATTTTATTTTTAAAGTACAAAAAATTTTATCTTTTTCGATATAGAAGAGAATGGAAATGAGGGAGAATGGTTACCGCTCTCTAGCGGGTGTTCGCGGTCTGGATTGAATCGGTTTTGAAAGCAAAACTCATCCGATCTAATACTTTCGGTTTAATTATGTAATCATCCATTCGGTTTAGATTTTTTTTCAAATTCGATCCGATCCAATCAGATTTTTTTTGATTTGGATTGGATCGGTTTTCGGTTTTTTGAATATCCTAAAATTAGTTTCATGATTATTGTGCAAATAACATCTTTTGTATATATTGATTTTGTAAAAAAAATAATATTGAATACAAAAATATCAGTAAACAATACTATAGTTGATGAGACGTGACTAAGTTTTTTCTTGGATTTAGTTGACGAGTCAATGCGTCTTGAGTTTAGAAATTTTTGGGCTATGATTAGAGAAAGAACAAGTAGGTAGAGGATAATATATATTGGATCGATTTGGATTGGATCGGTTTTCATCAACCCATCCGAAATCCGATCTAATCCAATTAAAATTTGTGATTTTTTTTCGGTTTTCAATTTTTCGGTTTGGATTGATGAACAGCCCTACCGCTTTCATATGAAACTGAAGAGAGAGGGAGTCTAATTGTTTGTTCTCACAAAATTTAGAATTTTTCAGTTTTATTAAACGTCGATCGGGATATTGATCAACGGTGGGATCAGTTGAATCGAATATATGTAAAAGTATATATAAATAGGGCTAGGGCTTTCATATGAAACTGAAGAGAGAGGGAGTCTAATTGTTTGTTCTCACAAAATTTAGAATTTTTCAGTTTTATTAAACGTCGATCGGGATATTGATCAACGGTGGGATCAGTTGAATCGAATATATGTAAAAGTATATATAAATAGGGCTAGGATCGTTGATACATGTGTTTCAGTTGTGATATAAAAAAAATCAATGGTTATATTTAAATAAGTTAAATAAGGTTCACCTATGTAGGTGGATCAGTGTTTTAAAACTCTGATTAGCCAGGTTAACCCGGTAACCGATAAACTGGTCCCTTGGTCGGTTCGAGTTACCGGCCGATTTTGTAAAAATGCGAGACCCGCTGGGCTATTAACAATACATCCACTTACGTATACAAGCAATGCAACTTGTCATGACTCCATCCAAAATAGTTTATAAACAAATTTTTCTTTCATCTCCTCGTCGATGTGGAACCTCCTCAACCTTCAAACCAAGATGACAGTGTGAAACCTTCATACAGAGGAAACGTTGGTGTCGATTGTGAGCTTAGAAGAAAAGGGTTCTGTCGGGAAGTAACTGTAGAGTTAATGGACTTGAGTCTTTGAAGCACAGAGGGAGATCTGGAAAGTTAAGGGTTTTGGTGTTGGTGTTAGTGTTCTTGTTCATGAGGATGATGAGGGTCTTGGGATCTGTAAGGGTGGTAGAAGAAGTTGATGAATTTGAGCCTCTGCAACATAGATGGGGATCTAGCAAGTGGTTGTTGTGGAAAATCATGTCCTTGATCTTGAGGATCTTGTTGTTCCCAATGTTGGTGTTGTTGTTTGTGAGTGCCATTGGCAAGGGTTGAAGTGATGTAAATGGTTCCAATAACAAGTTGAAGGACCACATACTGATTCCTCAAGCATGGCTTCGATTTGCAACTTGTGGTGGAGAACAAGGTAAAGGGTTTTGTGTCTGCACCCTAGAGCTTTATTAGATACTTGGTTGCAATTGTAAAGGTCAGATACTAATAAACTTACATGTTGCAAATCAAAGACAACCATAAGGACCAACATGGTGACGGCGCCTGAGGAGCACAGTGGATCGAGTGATAGTTGTGGTTCGAAGACAACCTTAATTTGTTTAATTGATATACTAATTTGTTTAATTTAAAACTAATGCCAGTATTCAAATTTTTTGTGTATAACCTGTCTGAGGAAATGCCAAAATTAATATGAGTAATATATTTATTAATATTTATTATATATTATTTTGAAATCTGATTGAATCCGGTTCAACCCGGTTGAAACATTTATTATATATTAATGTTTGCAAATAACTCTATTGCAATTGAACCGCAGCAAATGGATGACAAAGGTTTTTGAGTTTCATAAACAAACCAGTCATATAAAAACTCATCTACTACTTTCTAACCATAATTGGCCATTACTACAACATCATTTCCACAAATCAAAATATTCAACATCATTGTGTTCCCTCGTTCAACCATCAGAGTCACAATATCCTTGCAATATCACTACTAATGACCCATGAGCTTGACCCACAAAATATTTCAAACCCCATTACCTATAGCTACCACAAAAACCCAAAACTAAGATATTATTTCACATAGAGGAGTCTATCCACGAACCTATGTAAATCCAATACTATAATTTTATTAGGTTGTTCCTAATAGGCATTTTTGCATCCTTAGCGTGATCATTCTAACCAAAATTGGCATTGCCTTTTCATAATAGTAATACAAATTCCCCCCCCCCCCCCCGGTCATATATTATCTGGGTCTGCCACTGCCTGGCAGTAAAATTTCTTTCAACGCCTTTTGCAGAAAATTCCAATTTAGTTAATCATATGCTCTTTCAATATCCACCTTGATAGGCATAATAGTCTTACGTCCCTCATGTCGTGCATGTTGTGAATTAATTCTTATGCAATGACAATGTTATCATGAATAGGTATTTTCAAAACAAAACTTGCATAGAATGGTGAGATTACCTTATCTATAATAGGCTTCAGTCGAGAGACAATTATCTTGGTGATCAGCTTATAGGTCACATGTATAATGAGATTGGTCAAAACAGCGATATGTAACATGAAGCCTTCATCTTAGCGATCAAAACCATCAAAGTAGTTCACCTTTTGAATTAGCTCCTAGTGTTGCCAAACCTCCTCAACATGATGGCAAATTTGCTCTTTCAATTGTTGAACCTTTGGTTTCCAAGCTTGTACATTGAAGTTTTGATGATTACAAAGCACCAACAAGCTCAACATGGATGCACAACTTAGAAGGCAATTCAACTAGTCCTAAATGGCACTAGAAGACCAAGGTGACTTGCTAAAGTGGAAGATTAACTTAGAAGTGCAAAGTCAACATCAAAGTCAAAGGTTCAAGTGAAGGAAGGAACTAGAAGACTCAAAAAATGAAGACACTTGAAGATAATTTAAGTACATGATACATATACTTTTAGAGTCTTAGGATGTATGAATTTGAGTCTATTGAGTCATATCTCTCTATATTGCATTTAGAAGCACAAACTCATGCATTGACATACAAGTCTCTCACACATGGTAATTAAGGAAAGTAAAAGTTTTACTTTTAATCCAAATAGGTTTTTTCAATATTTGGTTTTTGATTTGGAAAAGAAAAAGTTGATTTGAAATTAATTTCCTTTTTTAAAAAGATTTCATTTGATTTGGTTCTTGATTTGAAAAAGAAATGTTAATTTGAGATTAATTTCCTTTTTAAAGACTTGATTAGATTTGGTTTGTGATTTGAGATTGATTTCCTTTTTAAAAGATTGATTTGATTTGGTTTTTGATTTAAAAAAAAGTTAATTTGAGATTGATTTCCTTTTTAAAGATTTGATTAGATTTGGTTTTTGATTTGAGATTGATTTCCTTTTTAAAAGATTTGATTTGATTTTATCTAATTTTCGAAAGTTAATTTGAAGATTTTGATTTTATTTTCAAAAAGATATTTTCGAAAATTTTCTTAAAAAATCATGATATAATATCTAGTGCATAAATCTAGAAATTCTTTGTAAGGATTTGATTTTGAAAAAGAGAGAGAGAGAGAGTGAATTAAACTTGAGAAATCCTTATGGTTTGATAAGAATATCATATAGGGCATATGTTTAATATCTATAGAGAGAAAGCTCTTTAAGTCTTCTTCTTCTTCTATTTCTTTGTAATTCTGAATTTGGGGAGGTTGTTCTGCTGTGATTGGTTCAATTAGAGTGATCCTAGGGTATATAGGTTAAGAGTGATCAAGGGGTTGATCACAGTTTTGTAAAATTCCAATTGAGGTTTGGTTCAAGGAGAGTGATCCTAGGGTTTAAGTTAAAGGTGATCAGGTAGATCACAACTCTTGTAAAATTCCTCTTGTACAACGGTTTCTTCAAGCACCGGTTGAAAGCTTGATGATAGTGGAATGATCGGCCTCAGTTTGGATGTAGCTCTCAGTTGTGGAGAGTGAACCAAGATACATCGCGGTGTTATCTTCTCTTCCCTTATCTTTTAATTTTTCGCTGCATATTACTATTCTTTTATTCATTATTTTTGATAATATGAATTTGTTTAAGGGATTGGGAATTTTTGGTAATTGTTAAATCTCTCTTACATGCTTTCTTTGAAAAAGGGGTTTTAAATTTTTGTTTGTTATTTGCAAAAAATTTAAAATACAATTCACCCCCCTCTTGTGTTGTTATGTAGCCATTCTTTCTTTACATCAACCTCGACTGATCGTGACAGAAAAAGACAATATGAAAATTGTCTTCACTGGATCACCAACCTACTAGGAATTCCCTCCATGCCCAGAAGAGCATTCTCCGAGATTAGAGGCCATAGAGCATGGGATGAGATCCACCTCCTGCTGCTACACTCTTCCTCGAATAATCATTTGAAATAATCACACACTAACCGCTTGAGATGTTTTGCTCCACCCATTAGTTGTTATTATTCCGCAACCTAGAGACCTTATTTATATAGCAGCGGGCTACTATTTTGATATGGTAAAATCTCTTGTTTCTATCCCACTCCAAGATCTACTTCTATCAAGACTTCTGAAACTATCCAATTCTAATGAAATATCAAGACTCCAAGATCCACTTGGAGATGTTGTGAGTCCCTCATCATCTGCTGATCTTGGATGTGACCATGCTTCCTACAACCTATTATTTTCTCCTAAAGATGTTGACATATACCTCCTTCTTCCAATGCTTAACAAGAGTAACAAACTGGTCTAGCATATCAATCAACTCAATATTATTGTTCTAGTAGATAGACATAAGTGATTGAAACTCCTCATGGTTAAGCTAGTCCGCTAAGAAACGAAAGGGTCTCTACACTCATCAAGTTGGCCTACCCATCAACCTTACTAACAAGGGGTTGTGATTAGAACACATCCCAACTAGATTGATCACATCTGCTTCCTCAAACTCTAGCCTCCACTCCAGGATGGCACATGCCCGATCCAGTCGTTTATAAACCCTATCCAAGTGTCTCCACTTGGGTCCCTTCCATGTAAAGATAAATCCATAAGAACCAAGGTCTTCGATTTTGTACTCCTCTAATAGGGATCTGAACTACCATCGTTTAAAATGATTTGGAAATTGTTCCTTTTTTTTCTGCAACACTTGTTATTTCGTTTAAGTCACCCGCCACTATCTTGAACATCTCGACTAATACCCCATAACTCATACCACAGCTCATCTCTTTGAGCAACTATAATAACCAAATAATCAAATGGAGTAATTGGGAGTTATGTAGTGATTAAAAAAAGGTAATTAGATGAAACATCTAATCAATGAATTGAGTCACTTTTTTGGGGTAAAAGTGCAAATAGTAAAAATTTTGAGGTAAAAACATAATTAGGCAAAATTACCTGAAACTTAAAAATAATTCAGTGAAACCTATTTGGTACCCGTTGGATTTCATTGAGTGATGAATTGGGGATATGTTATGAAAAAGGGGATTGTTATTATCTTAGTGGTGGGATGATGAACTTGGCGTGTGTTGCTTGAGAAAAGTGTAAAGGAAAGATCATGGATGATGTAGACATGTTGAAATCACTATGATAATGTATCATTGATGGTTTAGGGTTCAAGATTAATTGGGGGTTGTAATATTTAGGTTAAATGTTGTGATTGGAAGAGGTTGCTTTATATGTTTATGACATGAGGAAATACTGATCAGAAGGTAACATGAGCTTGGGACGTGATTATATAGCAAGTATGCTGTGAAAATAGAGTTTTTCTAGTTGGTGTCACAAAATTAATCAATTACTTTTGTGTAGTAATTAATTACTTGATGGAGAATTATGGTATCCGATTACTTTTTGAGCAGTAATCGATTACTCTTGCTTGATGGGGCCAAAACCTTCTTCTAATGAGTTGTGGTGCCTTGTTTAAAGGTATGGGACCCTAGGGGAGTTGACCTAGTTCCTTCTACCATGTTTTAGCATTTTCAAAGTGAACAAGCAAGTGGTAGTTCCATTTTCAATTGGAAAGTATAAGGATGAGGTGTTATGTGATGTTGTGCCAATGCAAGCTGGGCATATTCTCTTAGGGCGTCCGTGGCAGTTTGATAGACTTGTAATGCATGATGGGTACACCAATAGATACTCATTGGTTATGAATAAAAAAACCATTACTCTTGCTCCTTCAAGTCCAATACAAGTGTATGAGGATCAAGTAAGGTTGAAAAAAGAGAGTGACCAGAACAAAGAAAGAGAAAATTAGAGAGAGAAAAGAGAGTGAAAAACATGTTTCAGGAAGTGAGAAAAGAAAAGATAAAAAAAAGGAGAACTTCTTTGTGAAAGTTGGTGAGATTAACAAAGCATTGGTCCTAAAACAGCATATGATTGTATTCTTGTATAAGGAGGCTTGTTTTAACACTAATGAAGTTGATTCTTCTTTTCCTAGTGCAATTATTTCTGTTTTGTAGGATTTTAAGGATGTGTTCCCTGAAGAAATACCCGATGGTTTACTACCAATAAGGGGTATAGAGCACCAAATTGATTTCATACCAAGGGCAACAATTCCAAATAGGCCAGCATATAGAACCAACCTTGAATAAACAAAGGAACTCCAAAGGCAAGTTAATGAGCTTATGCAAAAGGGGCTTGTGCGCGAGAGCATGAGTCCATGTGCTGTTCCAGTATTGCTTGTGCCTAAGAAAGATAGTTCTTGGAGGATGTGCGTTGACTGTCGTGCCATCAACAATATCACTGTAAAGTATAGACATCCCATTCCTAGAATTGATGATATGCTAGATGAGTTGCATGGTGCATGTGTTTTTGCTAAAATTGATCTTAGGAGTGGATATTATCAAATCAGAATGAAAGAAGGTGATGAGTGGAAAACTGCATTCAAAACAAAATATGGGTTGTATGAATGGATGATTATGCCATTTGGTTTAACTAATGCACCCAACACCTTTATGAGGTTGATGAATGATGTTTTGCGTGCATTCCTTGGAAAATTTGTGGTTGTATATTTTGATGACATTCTGATTTATAGCATAAACTTGAGTGAGCATGTTGAGTATTTAAAGTTTGTTATGAATGTTTTGAGAAAGGAAAGATTTCCAGTCCAAAGACGTTCCAAACTGCTTCCAAAGGGTGATGGACCATTTCAACTGATTGAGAGGATAAATGATAATGCCTACAAGCTTGACCTTCCAGGTGAGTACAAGTTAGTGCAACATTTAATGTTTCTGATTTATCTCCTTTTGATGTAAGTGCAGATTTTAGGACAAATCCTTTTGAAGAGGGAGGGAATGATATGAATAAGGAGACAACACCTAGTGATCCAAATGGGCCAATCATAAAATCAAGGGCCAAGAAGTTTAAAGAAGCTTTTAGTGGGTTAATCCAGCAAATATAGGCTAATCATGAAAGGATCAAGTCCAAATTTATTCATAATCAGAATTTCGTTAATGTTATCAATGCAAGGGAGGTTGAGTGGAATAAATAGCAATTTCCAATGTCAATTAATGCGTAGTGGGGCTGATAGCATTTTCAATGTTATTAATGTTTAGTGGGGTTGATTAACATTTCCAATGTAATTAATGTTTAGTAGGCTGATTAGAATCTTTTCCTTTTTTCAAGTTGTCAACTTTAAATTAGTGTTTTTTCATTTGCTAGTCTTTTTCCTATTCTTGGAGGGATGTTCCAAGTATAAATAAGGGAGGATATAACTCTTGTAATCTGATTTTGAAGTTATAATATAATAGAGAGGTTTCTTCTCTTTGGTTCTTATCTAGAACTCTGAACTTATCAAGAAGTTGGTTCTTATAGCGTTCAAATCAGACTTATCACTCACCTTCTTCTTTCTTGAGTGTGACGTCTTTATCCTTCTTATAGCTTTGGTTCTTATTTTCCATAGATAACGGGTCAAGGTTCTTTATTTCTTATTTTAAATTACTGATTGTAGAAACGATCCTAACTAAATTGACCTTGGGTCTCATTATTCTTGGTGAGGTTCATATCAACCATTGAGGTGGGGTAGCCAATATTGACAGAGACATAGTGTGCCCTTACACAATGTTAATAGTTTTCATCTACTCCGTCATATGAGGAGTAATAAACTGGTCTAGCATTTCGATCAATTAGGTTATGCTATTCTAGCTGACAGAAGTAAGTGATCCAAACTCCTCATGTTTAAGACAATCCGTCAAGAAACAAAAGGTTCTCTCCACCCAATTGGCCTACCCGTCGACCTTACCAGTAAGGGGTTGTGATCAAAACACGTCATAACCAGATTGAGCACATATGCTTCCTTAAACACGCCTTTTTTTTTCTCTGCAACACTTGCTATTTAGTAAAACCACTCACCATCTATTTTTCACTTTATTAAGTCTTATTTTATTAATTTCTCACAAAATAACGTCATATGTTTCTTTCTTTATGTCATGCTTTTAGTAACAAACTTATTTTCTTACCAAAGAATGTAAGGGTTTTCAAAGAATATCTTCAAAGGATCTCAAAATATGTCGTCAAATATATTCATTTCTTATTTGAGTAAATACCATTTTTGGTCCTCAGTAAATTTTATGATGTCTGCTTTAGTTCCTAGCAAATAAAAAGACTATTCGTGGTCCCTAAGAAATTCAAAATGAATCCATTTTAGTCCTTTTGAGGGACTAATGTGGGTCTTTTTTGAATTTGTGAGGGACCACGATTTCAACTAAATGGGTCCATTTTGAATTTCTTAGGGATTACGAATAGCATTTTTTTATTTGCTAGGGACTAAAGCGGGTATCGTAAAATTTGCTGAGGACCAACAAAGGTATTTACTCTTCTTATTTTATACATCTATTAAGAGACGCACATTTGTACATCCTCATTTTTTTATTCTCATTTTATGCTTACGTTGCTTCTATGCTAGCCAACATTCCACTTGGTATAACATTATAAGTCTTATGGTTGTTCTATAAAAATTTTCTTTTAGCATAAGATGAATTTTGTGATCATGACACAAAAATCCTTATATATTGTGTCATTTCATCCAACCTGCTCTAAATTTATACTTAGGTCCTCATCAATTTCTCCATGTTTTGCAAAATTGATCCGAGATATTTAAATACGTCAATTTACCACTATTTTATGAATTACTCTAGCAAACTCACGATCTTAATAATAATAAAAATGGTGCCCCAAGTAAATACTTTTGTAGTGAGATGTTTTAAAATAATTAAAATATATATAATTTTTTATTTTATATGTTTTAAATAATTAAGTTTTAACGAAAAATAAAAACCAAAGTGAAGAATTCCATTATAATACTATAGATCTACATTAAATGATATTTTATGTTTTTTTTTAAAAAAAACTTTCATTATTCTTTGAGCTAAATCTTCGGGGAAACGTGTGATGGAAAGATTCTCAGAACCACCCGCAAATCAAGCAATAACAAAAATAGACAATTTGACGCCTTGAAGCCCTTTTTTCATTTTTGATAAATTTCAAAGAACTATTTTGACTTTACTTCATATATATCCAATGTAAAAAAAAAAAAAAAAATTGTCAGGAAATTCCGATATTCCTTTCTATAAATTTTAATTGATTTGTCTATGAACAAAAAAGGTTGTTTTATATGATCTCATGCTATATAAGACAACATCACTTAAATATTGTCATTCCAGAAAAGTGAGTTTCCTTAACCACTTAATCAACTTCCTTACCATTATTTATTGATTTAAGAGGTAAGAAAATTGGTAAGTAGTAAGAAACTTGTCCGAGCTCAGGGAAAAATAACGTTGAAAGAGTTGCCTTATAATCTAACAATGTTCTAACCAAACTAGTTGTATTTTTTTATGGAAATGGATGGACAGGTTTGAAAAAAAAAAAAAAAAAACAATGCACCAACTTCCTTGCCTTTTTAACTGACTGATGTTTATATATCTCTACTTTTATCACCGTCTTGGGGAGATTCTTTTATAGGATGGACATTCTAGCAGTGAAACATTGAAGAGTTGACTAGCTCCAATTGATATGAAAAGTCTTATAGTGCAAACAAGAATTTTCCAAAAACATTACAATTAGGAATGGTATCTCACTATCTCCTTCAAAGCAATGGTAGACTTATTGCCTTAATGGGAAGGAAGTCTCAAGTCTCAACCACCACAAAGCAGAGAACTCTAAGAAAGAGGGGAATGACCAACACCTTCATAGTCCCAAGTCATCTCTCTGTTCCTTGAGTAGCTTCCAAGACTTATAATTCTCTGTACTATCTTCTCATCAAGTCTCTTCAAACAAACAACAACCCCATCATGGAAAGTCCTCCTAGATGCAAATTCACAGTGATTTTCATCATCATTTCACTCTCCCTTGGCTTAATTTCCTTCATCTTGTGTATAGCAGCTGAGATAAAGAGGAATAAGGTTGTCCTTAATATGCTCTTTACTTAAGCCTTGCGGTTAAGAGATTTTGCTTTTATCTGAAAAATGCTTTGTGTGTTTTTGCAGGAGGAGGATCTCAGATGGAATGGGAAACTATGTTCTTTGCCAACAAGCCAGGCTTTTGGATTGGGTATTGCAGCTTTGGTTAGCTTCTTCTTTGCCCAGATCATTGGAAATTCTATATTACTAAAGAATTGTTACTCCCACTCTAAGATAACTGCTATTGCAAAGATTCTGTTTTTGATATCTTGGTAGGTTATATATGAATCTTTTGCATATATGTTATTAGTTTTGTTATTTAGTATTGGCTCTTGCTAGATGATCGACCAGCACCCCTACTCTTTATAATTGATTTGTCCTGTGGAAACCCAGAAAACATTTTTCCTATATAAAAAAAGAATTAATAATCTTGAGATTATGCTTTGGCCTTTGTAAGTGTAAATTCTAAGACTCAAAATGGTAATGTCTGGCAGGCTTAGCTTTGGATTTGCAGTTATTTTATTGATTGCAGCCACAAGCATGAGCAGAAGGCAACCCTATAGTATAGGATGGTTGAATGGTGAGTGCTACCTAGTCAAAGAGGGAACTTATGCTGGATCAGCTATATTGGTCCTAATTACGGTGGGTTCTATAAATGGTTCAACTTTCTCTTCAATATAATCCAGCCAAGCGGATCAGGATCAGAAAGTACAAAAACAAATGAAGTGACATTGTTTCAAACCATGCATAAGAAGCAAACAACATCATTTTTTTGGTTCAAACCAATGAGAAAAGGAAAAAGAAAAAGGTTTAGAAAGAGGAAGAATTTGTCAACTGCACCTAGACACCTACAAGTTGCAGAGGGCAAAATTTCAAGGTCAATATATCATACCAATGAGAAGTTTCTTGAGGAATATAATTCTTTTATTTACCAATTATAAAAAAAAAAGGTATCAGAGCCCACTAAAAGTTACTAACTAGCTTATCCAATGTCCAAAGGAATAATATTTTGTTTTTTTCAACTTGCACGAAAGAGAGACACTTCATTTGTACACATTCTATCCGAGTTGGTGACAACCTCATATAGTAACTCTTTTTTGGTCCCACTTGCATACATTTTCTTTTCTTATTTAAGCATTGATTTATGGATTATATGATTAATCTGATTATACTGGACAAGACCACAACGATAACAAAACTCTCTTAAGTATTCTAACATAGCTGCACATCCAAAATCACTAATTAAGCTGGAATAATCTCGTGTCAGTTGATCCATATAATTGGTAGTTTTCTGCTTACATAGATTAATAGTTGTTTAATATTCTTATGTATTTATATTTTCTGACTTCCAGTTTATTTTTAATTCTTTTTTTCTATATTTTTTTATATTTTCTTTCATTTCTTTTTCTTTTTCTCTAATTTTTCTTAAGCCCTTAAATGCAAGACAACAAAGACCCTACGCCCAAGTTATGTGGAGTACAAATATGAATCTAATGACCACTCATTTCAAATCTATACATCAGTTTTTATCTTGAAAGGAAATGTAGATTACCTCAATAAATGCAGAAAAACAACAGCATGTATTTAAGAAAGGAATTGAATTAGAAATAAGAATTTCCATATTAGCTTTCTAAAGCACGCGCAAATTGCTAGATTAAGCCAAGTACACCATAATAGAACAAGCATTTAACTTAATCAATTACATTGGCTAAGGTGAAAACACTTAATTCACCAGGAAAAAAAGGTGGAAATATTTACTGAAATGCTGATCTACAAAGAGAATGTAAAACAAATTCAACATGACAAGAAGAAAGAGCATGCTACAACATCAAGCTCTTGAAAACCTTAAACTAGGAGGCTCCATATGCTTGGTAGAAAACATCTGTTGCTGCTTAATTATGACATATGTTAACTTTCACAATTATCACATATGTGGATAACCTCAATCACCAATAATAATAATTATTATTATCACATATGTTCACTGATATATAATAGAAGGATTATATTAAAAAAATGATTCATTTGTAAATGTTTTAAAATGAAAACATAAAATTGTTATTTTTTTTATTTTTTTTTTTGATAACAAAAATTGTTATTTTTAAAAGACCATAAGGATATTAAAACTTTTTTTTCCTTAATTTGTATTATGATATATGATTTTGACGCAAACATATATTTGGTTTGGTATAAACACATTCTAACTGTATATATGAAAGTGGGAATATAACAATGACAATGGCCATGGATATATTATTTGAAAGTTATTAATGGCAATCATTTTTACTAATATTAAACCAGAAAGGTTATGAAAAATTAAATGAAATGAACCGTGCTAGTTAGTCACATAAAAGCTACTTAGTTGAAAGTTATTAATGGGAATTATCTTTACTAATATTAAATCAGAAAAGATATGAAAAATTAAATAAAATAAACCGTGTTAGTTTGTCACAAATTTGGAAAGCTACTTATTTGAAAGTTATTAATGGCAATTATCTTTTACTAATATCAAATCAGAAAATATATGAAAATTTAAATCAAATAAACCGTGTTAGTTAGTGACATCATATATATTAAAAGTTGATCTCCAAATATTCTACTTCTGATAATAGCTTATCTCCAAAGGTTTAATTGTTCATCGTGGTTTATTTCAGAAGATTCTAATTCTAATAATATGGCTTATCTCCAAAATCAAAATTGAAATTCCGACAGTGCATGTTTTTAACTATGAATCGTTCATTATAAATTGAACAGAAACTCGTGCACTTACTTGACCGTAAAGATTGATAGATAAAAACTTATACTCTGTTCCAAACCCCTGCAATAGAAACCCTGCTTCCATTTTCTCAACTTTGTTTTACCATCATGACTCAGATCGACAACAAAACTCTATGGAATTTGATAGGGAAGAATTCAAATTGGGAGACACGTCAAAAGATGTTTTCCAAACCCTTTAGACCCAGCTCTTAGGAAATACCTCTATCACGCCTTGCACCATAGTATTATAACAATGAAGAATTGTTTATAAAACTATTTTTCAAAATAAAAGTAGGAAAAAATCTGTTTGGTAAAATTATTTTTCAAAGAGTTATAAAACTTAAAAAATAGAAAAATTTGCTTGGAAATTTTGTTTTAAAAACATATTTTCAAAGTTAAAAACAGAAAACTCGTTTGAAATGGACTATTTTTTTTGTTAATCTCATTTTATAATTTTTTTAACCATATGTAAAATTTTAAATACATATTAATAAACTATATTTTTAACACAATATTTCTAGATGCTCTGGTTCATATATATATATATATATATATATATATATATATATATATATATATACTTACTAAGAGATATTATGAATTCTAAACATATCTATTGTTATTGTTATACAGTGGTTGGAAAGAAATGATGGAGGAAAGTACTCAAGATTTGGTAAAGCCATCAATAATTGAAGTAGAAGAAGGTCTTCTATCACCTCCTATGGATGAAGCGGTTCTCTTGACAACTCAAAATGATTCAATGGAACTCTCACAAGTATTTACTTGTCATTTTCCCTTTCTTCTATTCACTTTTTATTGGGTTTAATACTTAGAAACTAACTTCTACTTCTCTTGGTTCGACGTCACAAATCTAAATTTTATAAGTTCTTTGATGGAATGGATGATAATGGAAGTGAGTTTGAAGATGATTTGTGGAATGATGAAACATATGACAAAACTAGGGGGCAAAGCTAGTAGAGTCATTGGTTGAGAAAGATATGAAGGAATTTATGGAGTCTGCTGCACCCGATGAATTAGAGTCATTGGATAATAGTGACAATGAACAATCAGAATACCCTGATTTCAACGCAGATAATGCAAATAAGGATAAGATTGAACTAACAGTTGGCATGAAACTTGCCAGTGTTTATGAATTTAGGGAGGTTTTGAAGGAATGGTCAATTTCTCATGATTTTGATACACATATGTGAAAAATGATAAGAATAGAGTAAGGGCAATTTGTAAGGTGTCTAATGATTGTCCATTCTTAGTACATGCATCATTGGTTGGTGGAGAGAGTACATTTCATATCAAAACATAGAATCCTGAGCACACATGTCCAAGAGAAACAAGAAACAAACTTATTACTTCCAACTACTAAGGGAAAAAATTATTGGAGGATTTTAGATCTAATCAAAAGGAGCCAATAATTTGTATGAGCAATCGAGTGAATAGAAGTCTTGGTTTTGAGATTGGGAACAAGAAGAAAGGCAATGAAGACCAAACTTGGTGCATGTGCAACAATTTGAAGTGACTAGTGCATATTGTGAGGTTATTCTAAAGACAAATCTTGGAAGCGTAGTTAAGTCGTGTATTGAGCCATAACCTCCAGTGATGGTTGATGGGTTAGTGAAAGAATTGTCTCTTAGATTTCAAAGAATGTATGTCAGTTTTCATGCAATGATAGCTGAACTCATTGCAGGTTGTAGACCAATAATTGGTCTTGATGGATGTTTATTGAAGACACATTTTGGAGGTCATCTTCTAAGCGCTATAGCACGAGATGGAAATGACAATATGTTCCCTATTGCTATAGTTGTTGTGGAGGCTAAAAATATGGATAGTTGGACTTGGTTCTTGACTACGCTTCTTGATGGGTTGCATGACATTGATCCTACAAACTTAGTCTTCATGTTAGACATGCAAAAGGTAAATAAAAAATGACAATTGACAAATAAAGTTAATCCTACAAACTTAGTTTTCATATCACCTTTATGTTTTTATTTTTTGCAGGGTTTGGTTCAAACATTTGATAATATCTTGCCTAACATTGAACATAGGTTCTGTCTCAAGCACTTATATGAAAATTATAAGAAGCAATTTAAAGGTAAACAATACAAAGACTTACTCTGGCAAGCAGCCACTGCAACCACTACAAATTCTTTTGAGCATGCTATGAATAAGCTACAGAAAATGGGTGATGGAAAGGCTTATCTGAAATGTATCCCCCCAGATCATGGTCAATATCACATTTCAATTACAAGGCAAAAACTGATGTTTTAGTTAACAATATCACTAAATCATTTAATGCATATATTTTACAAGCTAGGGAAATGCCAATAATATCAATGATTGAATGGATTCAGAAGAAACTCATGAAACATTTGTATGTGAAAAGGACTGGTATGGAGAAATATATTGGACCGATGGCACCAAATATACAGCAAAGACTAGAGAGACTCAAAGCAATATCTACATATTGTATTGTCGTACCTGCAACTGAAAAAATAAATAAAGAAGCATGGCATGGGAAGTCATTCTCCTCTGATATTGAGGAAAAGCATTGCAGTTGTCGAGTTTGGGGATTAATAGGAATACCTTGTGTCCATAGAATTGCAGCAATCAGATATTAGAGAAAGACACCAGAAGACTTTGTTGACCAATGTTTATCAAAGGAAACATATTTAAAGGTATATTCATCCTTTATTAGTCCTATTCTTGATCTTGATAACTATTTAGCTAGTAGGGGTTCGATTGTTATTGTGGCTCCGATTATCAAGAAGCCACCTGGTAGGCCTAAGAAGATGAGGCGAAAGCAATCTAATGAGCCTCGAAATCCTTATAAGGTGACGAGGATGAATAAACCTATCTGATGTGGAAACTGTTGTGTAGAGGGACACAACATTCGAAATTGTAAGGCATTTATCACTGGAGAAACACAAGCTCAAATGAGGACTCGACATTGAAGAAAGCAAGCGCAACAGATATCTCAACCTCCTACAAGGAGACAGAAGGTAATGGAGTATTATACAATTGGTTTTTGTTCTGTCTTGGAGACAGAGGTGTCCAGTCCAATAGACTGGTATGTTTATCTTGGATCTAGTGCCCTCTCCAAGGTATCTATGAAGGAGATACCCTTGAGCCAAGCAAATCACTATGCACAACGAACTAATAACGGCTTTTGCCAATAGGGTGTGTGTGTGTGCGAATAGTGATAGCATAACAATAAGGGAGAGAGCATAATGTACCTTTAGGGTTTACCTTTTATTTATAGAGGTTACCTGTGGGTAGTATGATGTGGGCCTTTAGTACCTCTGTTAAGGGTCCAGGTCTGTCTGCTACGCTGTCATATTAGGATTAGTATCCTTGATGGATACTATCTGTAATTATACTTGATTTGAATCTTGGATTGCCCCTTATTGGGCCTGTCATTCACTGGGCCCTTTATACGAGTCCATAAGAGTTTCCCCTCAGCCAGGCTACCTGGGCGTCCAGGTTGCCGGGATGAATTTCCTTGTATTTTGCTTCAGGTTTTCTGCTGAGCTGAGAGCGTTTGAGTTTTGTAAACTCTTTGCATACGTGTTCCTTATATCTCTGGATTTTCAATCGGGGTCCTTATTGCCCCTTATCTCGGCGGGTTGAGCATAAACCAGGGAAAACATCTCACGTATTCCCATACCGAGTTGGGGATGATCTTGAGTAGTTGGGATCCAACTAGCGAGTTGCCCTTGAGCATCATTCCTTACGCATACATCCTGAGTTTGTAGCTTTCTTCTGGAACCGGGAATGATTTTCCCTGATCACCTTCGGGGACGGGTTATGTATGAACCCGACAAGATACTATACATGTGTAATCGGGTAACGAATGTGCTTGAGTAGCTGGGATTCAACCGGCGAGTTGCCCCCAAGCATCATTCGTACAACCCGACTAAGAGTTATCGTATACACCTGTCTTCAATCTCACGTGCCGACTTATCAGTAGCGCTCATTTCATTCTGACACGTGCTGCTAGTCGCGTGTTTTAGCGTGCTGCAGCTGTTTTATGTCATTTTCGCGTTTCGTGCGCATTTATTAAGAGCATCGTTTTAGGCGTCTAATCATTGTTTTTTAAGTGCAATGATGTTGGTGCCCCTGACCCTTGCCATCCACGACTATTGCGATTACTACTTACGAGTGAAGTGACATTGGTGCCCCTGACCTTTGCCATTCATAACCGCAGCAGTTACGTTTATGCCTGTATAAATGCATACCTTCTCCCTTTTCGTTCTTTACTTTGCTTATTTTGGATAATTTATGCCCTAAATCCTTTTAGCGCTAGCATCCGCAAGTGTCTTTTCTGCATTTTCTAGGAGTTCATCTTCTTCGTCTTCTTCACTCAGGTATTTTCTACTTCCCTTCACACTTGCCTTATCTTCTTCCTGAATAGTCTACATTTGGCTGTCTGCGTTTTAGACATTGGCCATTTCTATTATGATTTTGTTGTTCTTCGAATGTTATTCTGGCAAATTGTTTGCTGGATGGTTTTTCTTCCTGCTGTGCCAAGGCTCAGTAGTTGTAAACTATTGCATATTGCTTCACTTCTTTGCATTTTAGTGTGTGTCACCCTCTCTTTGTCGATTTTTCTCTTGTTCCTTTAAAACTTAGTGTCGTTTGGAATTTTTAACCAAAAAGAGGGGAAAAATCTCCTTCTTTAGTTCTGTATTGTGAGGGGAAGAAGGAGGAGGATTCAGATTTTTTGAAAAAGATTCCCCCAGTGCTCGTTTTTTGCTGTGGGGGATTCCAAGAACTGAAGAGGAAGAGAGTGAAGCCATGATTCGTGATTATCGCGGTGGTAGATCCCAGAGGAGATCCGGGTTGTCCAAAAGGGAATTAGGGCAAAGCCGGGGTAGGAGTTGTCTTTCTATGAGCAGACGTACTCCCTAGCATTTTCCCCAAACCAGTTCTAAGCCCTCCAGTAGTTCACTTGTAGCAAACCCTGGTCTTCCATTAGTCAACCGGGATATCCCACAGTCTTTTCGTATCCAGAAAATTGTTCCGTGTTATTCTTGTGTCGTTCTGAGTTCCAAACTCATTGAGCAAGGATGTGACTCTTTGGCCGAGTCTGCGTTGGCTAGCTGCCGACATGGAGATGTTCCGGGATCTACCTCGGCATCTGGTGAGGCAGATGATCCAATCACCATCTCAGAGAAGTCGACTTCTTCGTCTTCTAGCGATTCTTCATCTAGTAGCATTTTTGATTAAGGTATGTATAACACCTCACAATTCTAAATTAATTATTAAAATATTAAGTGAGTAATTAAGTGAAGGATTAGTAAAAATCCTAAAGGTTAGGCCCAAATACAAAGAAAGGGCAAAACGGTAATTAGCCAACACGCAACCCTAGGAAGATAAAAATTTAGTAGAAGGTCTCAGATGATAAAAATAACCCTGGAAATGGATTCAGAACGAAAAATTGAGTGGGTAGGTAAGTTTCAAAAATTTTGATGAATAGTGATTTTCCCAGTGTAAAAATACTGCGGTATAATTGTACCGATAAACGTGAAATTTTTATCAGTATTTTTAGGAAACAAAAATATGTCATGAACCAGAAAAATATGTAGGTTATGAATTTGTGGTCGAAATTAGGTGATTGATTAAATTTAAAACGCGTGTGAGACCCACCTAAGTAATAAATCACTTAAGTGACTTCTCACTTCACAACCCCATTTTCCTCTCATTTTCTCTCTCCTTCCCTCCTTCTTCTTCACGGTGACAGCCCCTCCATCACCTTCATTGTACAAAAATTTCATTTCATCATAACTTAGCCGTTTCTCCACCGAATCCAACGATTTTTGTCTTGAATCATGATGGAAAACACCTTCTAAACACATTGGTACCACTCTTGAGCCTTGAAACCGGTTGTGTGGGGAGATATTGCTCAATTTCAGCTGCGAAAATTTGGGAAAAAATGGATGTTCATGGAGCTTTTCGATCTTCCATTGCTTGGAGGAGTCTCATCTAGCCTTGGTTGTGAGTATATTTCCATCCCATTTACATGGTTTGATTGTAGTTTATTTTCATGAAACTTAGACCTCGCATGGTTGATGTGTGATGATAGAGAGCTCAAATGAAAAATGTGTATTAGATGATAATGCCTTAGAATGATGTATTAAAGCTAGAAATGCCATGAAAAATTTAGGTGAAAAAAATGGAATTTTAACTTAGAAGAATTTTTGGTGGTCATGACTTTGAAGTTTGAAATTTTGTTGGGCTTTGATTGGTGAGTTGTTGAATGATTGTATGTTGATAATATGAGATTGGATGAGGTGTGGAGTGGTTGAAAATTGAAAGAAAACCTTTGGGATTCTATAGGGCATAATTCGGCCACATTGAGAAAAGTGAGGAATTGTGTTGGAAAAATAATTGGGATGATGTTTTGTGTAATTAAATGGTAATTACACGGGTTGTGTGGTTGTTGGAAGGTTGGAAAACCTATAGAAAAATAATTGGGAGTGTTAAGTGTTGTATTGACATAGAGTGAATTATTAAGCAAAACGATGAGTAAAAGACGTAAAACGGCGAAACGACACTTGAATTGGCCTCTTGGCAACCTAAGGAAGCATAATAAAATGAGAAAGAAAATTTAGAAAATTAAATGTCAAAATTTCACCTATTTGGCCGAACCTTCAAAGAAGAAGGGGATGATGATTTTGTGTTTTTCGCGTTTTGATGAAAATTGACGTATACTGATGGCTGTACATGGTTGTATAGGTTGTCGTACGTCGACTTGAATCCCGAACAGTGAATCAGTGGATTGCCCTTGGTCCTGGACCAAGTGGATTGAGGCATTATGTTGTGTACCAAGTTGAGAAATAAGTTGTTGCGGAGCTAGTGAAAGAACGAATTAAGGTAACTTCTTGGTACTGGGGCTTGTTCCCCTTTTCTGTTCCACCATACCCGTTGAGGGTAATGGTAGGAAGTGTATATGAGTAGTGTAGAACAACATAAGCATGCATGTAGCATTTATGAGGGTACTTATGTACCGAGTCTCTGGCCAGTAGACAGTTTGTGCCTTCGGGCGTTTCGGACTTCCACTGGATAGGTCTCCGAGAGGGAGTTCCAGTTGACCTAGGGTCGTGGTGTGTGATCCGGATAGGAGCACACTAGGAATGTCTCGGGTGTATATGGATGGAAGGGGTACATTGGTTGTGGTTCTTGGAACACACCATGGATGATACCCGTAGGCTTATATATGCCGAGGACGTTGCGTGGTATTGGTAGCTACCATTCCAGCTTCGTCGTATTTTATATCCCGATATTCCCCAGTTTCTCTAAATCCTTTGCTTTATCCCGTTTTGAAAGTGGTTGTTTTATATTGTTTATATACATCGAAGTGAACCATTAGGCGGAGTTTTCTCCAGAACCTCTGGGTTACTGAGATATATGCGTATATCTCACCCCGTCTCGGGGGATTTATTTCAGGAGGTAGCAGTGGCATAGGAGTGGCGGGCAAGAGGCCCGTAGGATGAGTCATGGGAGCATTGTCATTATTTGTTCATGATATATATTTTGCCTAAGTCTAGTTAGTTGTTATGTCATTCGAAGTTATGTTTAAAGTTGTAAATTCAAGTTCATATTTCAAGTTGTAAATTCAAGTTATGAATATGTACGTTGTTATATTTAAATGAGATGTTGTAAGTATGCATGAATATTGATGTAATATGATGGAAGGGCTTTAGGACTATTGTAGGATGATGATTATATGCTTATGTTGAGAAATGGCATGTAAATGGATCCTTGTGATTGAAACAAGTTAAGGATTTTAAAGTGAGCATTATAGTATAAATTGTGTAATAAATATAAACTGAATTGGGTTGTAAGTGCCCCAAGGCATTGCTGGTCCTTGTGTGTGCCACCCATTGGATTATTAGGTACATTTGAGGCTCTTGTGAGCATTTGCAATTTGGGGATTTTAGGAAAAACAAAGGAAAATCTGGCGAATTTTCTGTAGAATTGGCAGATTTTAGACGAACTTCGGGAGAGCATACCTCCCTCCATAGAGGTCCGATGGGGACGTTCCATACGCCACTTTAAAGCTTGAGATGTACCCTACATGGTGTTAAAATATGAGAAAATTCTGGGTTGCACGCAGCCCTATAGGATTTAATGAACACGGACTGTCCGGAACCCCCTTATGTAGGGGCTGTTTCTGGCAGTTTTTGGGGAATTAATTCCCGCTGCGTTTCTCAATCAAATTAAGCGCATGATATATCAAATTGAATCTTGAGGTGTCTAGTTTGTAGCATAAAAATTTGAGAGCAATTGGATAAGAGGATTCGCTGCAGTAATTCGTGGAATGAAAGGTGTTCTGAGCTGTTTCGGGGTTGGTTGGCTGTTTTACTTGTCCAACTTCAAACAGCGATAAACGGAGCAAACGAGCTCCGATTAAAGCGTGTGATAGCTTATTAGAAAGGGAATTAAGTAAGAAAAAAATATAATCTGAGAGGAATGTCTGGTTGTGAGTGGTGTGTTCGAAGAAAATTAATTAGTGAACCATGTTCGAAAAGGGAAAAACGTAAAGTTGAAAAATTGGCTAAGTGGGTTTATGGGAACCCCTTAGTAACTTATAATAAGTAAAGTAAGATGAAAAAGTAGTTAAAATAAGTATTCCGCAAGAGTTTACAGTTACGGTCACAGCTTTTAATTATTACGCTTTTTATTGTTTTAAATGCTCGCATAATAATCGGAAAAAGTTTATTTGCATTTTTATAAATGAATTGCTGTGATTGTAACTGCGCTTAATATCATAATTAATGTTAACAATACTGGTGTACAACAGGCTGTTACAGTATGCCCATTTTGTCCTTCTGATTAAGTTCTTTTATTGTTTTAGGCATTTATGGCATCTCCCCCTAGAGGTTGTAGAGGAGTCAGGTTCTCCCGAGTCATGTTCTGAGTCTCGTCCAGCCTCGTTAGTATCTCAGTTTTCCTGGGTAACTTATGAAGTTTTAAACACTACGTCCGAGATGAGTACGGACGATGTGGTCGGTCTCCCCGTTGGGAAGCTGGAAAAATTTGACATAGGCCCTCCACATGAAGACGAACCAGTTTGTTCTGGGGGAAGTTGTGGTGAACCTTGTTTCTTCTTCTTCTACCGAGATGTTGTAACTCCACTCGGCAATAAGTTTCCTTTCACCGAGTTCCAGATCGACATCTTAAATCATCTTCACATAGCTCCCAGTCAACTTCACCCCAATGCTTGGGGTTTTGTTAAGGCGTTCGAGCGTTTTGCGCATACCTCGCCCTTCCACCTTTTGTCTGTGTTTGCTTTTATTTCTTTATGTCTCTTACTCCTTGAACTGGCCGTGAACCGCCAGAGTTAAAGGGTTGGGTCACCATCTGGGGTGTCCCTGGTCGTAAACTTTTTCATGTTTACACTGAGTCCTTCAAGAACTTCAAGGAGAAGTTTTTCAAAGTGTCTGCGCATCCCGAGAAGGAAGTGTGGTTTCTCAATGGTTGTAATTCCGAGGATGTGGAGGGAAAGTTTTCCCTTTAATGGTCATCTGACCATTACCAATTCTCTTCTTCAAGTTACCGTTTTAAAGAGTCCGAATTGAACCCCGCTGATGTCAATAGTTTCATTTCCATGCGAGCGTATAACGGTTCGCGTACACATGTTAGCGTTGCATCTCTTCTTTACAAGTCCCAAGAAGAATTTGATGCTGAAATAAGTATGGCTTGTTTTCATACTTATATGCATATTTGTACTTATATGCATATTTGTTGTACTGCATCTTATGACTATCTTATTTGCTTTCTATTTTGCAGTTCCCGGTATGGATAACCAACAGCAAGACCAATAGGATGACCAACCAAGCTGGCTGTCGGTTCTGGGCTGGGGTAAAAAGGAAGCAGTTGTTGACTTGACGGGATGAAAAGGAAAGCCCCTGAGTACAAGTCCAAGAAACCTCCTACTGCCACTGCCGAGAAGACCAAGGGGATCCCGGCTGACAAGGCAAAAGGAACTCCTGCTGACAAAGGTACCTCCACCTCCTCTCAAGTTATGGCGAAGTTTGCTATGCCTCCACCATCTTCCGGGATTGCCAAGCATGCTTTTGGCAATCCGGAGTAACTGGTGCTCTTTGGGATGCTGTTTGCCCCCCTGAGATTTTTTTAAAGTCATCTCCTTTCATTGCAACTCAAATAAAGGAATTGGAGGATATGGAGCTTTCTTGTATGAAGATGTCCACCATGGTTAGGCCTCTACTCTCTTTGAAGACCAAGTTTCTTCGTACTCTAAACAACGTGAACGCATCTCGGGAGGAGAGGGGGAAAATCGTTGTCGAGTTGGTCCAGGTGAAGGATGAGAAGGACCAGGAAATTCGGGACTTGGCCAAGGTGAAAGAAAATTTCACCAATCATCAAAGAGAGCATAATGAACTTCAAGCTTTGCACGCTTTCAATTTCAAGTCCTTATCGGACTTCAAAATTATCCATGAGAGGGTTGAGGCAAAGCTGAAGGAGGCTGAAAACAGTGCTCTACTTTACCGGGGTGAACTTGAGAAGTCAGTGGTGGGCTCCTTTAACAATGTATTAAATCAATTGAAGGTACTCAACCCTAATTTGCAGTTCAATGCATTCGGGTTGTGTAAGAACCCGCACCGTTAATTAAGGTATTTAATTAATTAATTGTGCCAAAATAAGAAATGATTCCATAATTGACCCTAATAATTATTTATGAGGCTTAATAATCATAATAAGTGATTAAGAATGCTGAAAGTCGCTTTTCGGAGAAAAAGTGCAGATACCGGTTCTGCTAGTCGGTATAAATGTGTACCGAAAAAGTATCCCGGAAAATTAATGTAAGAGCATGATAATTACTAGAATAATATGTAGGACTTGTAAAACGAGTTTCAAGTCCAAATAATGAGAACTGGTGCTAGAAACCGGTACTGGCTTTGAAAAGCGCGTACTGGAAAGGTGCTCAGAAAAATATAAGAAAAATATGATAAATCTTAGAAAATTATGTAGTTTCATAATCCAAAGTTTGGGATTACGATGCTAAGCGTAGCAATTAAAGTTAACACTGTGCGCTTAAGTGAGTTTTGGCTATATATATGCATTTTAGCACATGACCCTAGGCATACCAGAATTCCTACGTGAAGCACTTGGTGGGCTGAGGGTGGTTCACTGTTCCATTGCCTCCTTTCACCATTTTTGAACTCAAGTTGTCACCTTTACTTGATTTCTTCCCTCTTTGAGCTTGTATACACTTAAGAACATGCATGGTGAGGAAGTGTGAGGGTGTATTCTGAGTTTCCATCCTCTGTGTGTGGGTGAGGGTGCTGGTTTTGGGTGGTTTGGGTGTTGAAAGCCATAGTCATGGCATTTTGAGGTCCAAGTGGTGACCTTTGCTGAGAAAGAACCAACCTTTGTGAAGCCATTTTCGTCCATCTTCCTTGAGTCAGACTTGAGGGGCTGTGTTGAGCTCCAAGAGCATCTCCCTCCGCTTTTTTTGAGCTGTGGTATGATCACCAACCTTTAACTTGAGTTTTAAGGCTTAAAAATGGTACCTTGATGCATCTAATGACTTAAAGATGATAACTTGTTGTTGGGTAATGTTGAACACGCCTAGAAATACATGATTAGGTGTTTAAAATCGGTAAAAGGGAACCTTTTTGGGATATCTTCACGAAAATGCAGAAACTGCATTCTGTCGTGAAATATCCGGATATCTGCCCGTGTAATATCCGAATATTTGATATCCGGATATGATATCCGGATATGTGTATTTGGATATGGGGTTTTAGGATATCTGGATATTGTATATCCGGATATGAGAATCTGTATATCCGGATATTGAATATCTGGATATGGTCCCGAGGAGTATCCGGATATTCTGGGATTTCGCAGAACAGTAGCTGTGTTGTGCATACAGTAGGCTATTGGGGGTTTGTAGACCCTAGATTGATGAAGTTGAACTTCTGTATTTAATGAACTAAGCCAGAATCATGGGATTAAGGGCTTGTGGCTTTGTTAGAAGCTTTAAGACTTGAAAACGTAATGAAAAGATGTTGTCTTTAATTGTATGCATGTGGTACATGTTTATTGATTTATACGGTAAGCCTGAGTATGTAGAACATACAATAGGGTGAGGCTGTGGGTGAGGTGCAAACGGTGTTCCTTGTACTACATGTATGGAATAGACGTATTCCTACATTTCTCTGGCCAGTAGATAGTGATTACACACATGCCATAGATATCTGTTGCACTACATAGTTTTGGAACTGATAATGATATAAATGCTTTTTGAACTTATATTGCACATGTAAGTGAGCTTGGGGTGGAAGATCCTTGAGGACCCCTTGTCTTAGAGAGATATCTAGTTTAGAGATCTCACCCCACGTTTGGGGAATGCTTATTTCAGGGTCAGGTAAAGTTGAGACCTCAGGCGGCAGGAGGCCGGAGCTGAGTTAGATTGCTGTTATATTATGTTGCCATGATTGGATGCTGGATTTGTATGCTGCTTTTATGCTTATAGCTTCAGTTTATGTATTGGAGTTTTATGTTGAGACTCGTTGGTTACTATGTTTATTTGGTGAGCATGGGGATTGTCCATGACACATAGTATTGTCATGTCTTGTTATGTCTTGAGTCTTTTGGAGTTGTAATAATGTACCAGGATATTGTCCGGATTACTTGATGTAATGCCGTGATTTAGATACACACTTTATCTATATATTGAGGTATTTCAGTAGATGTCTTATTGCAATTTACATACAGGCGATATTTTATGAAATTGATTAAGTAATCAAGTTGGTAATTGATAATGACGTCATAATTGAAAAGAAAAAGAGTATTCCGCATTTTTAATTAAGCACCGCTTAATACGATGTAATGTTAATATTCCGGGTATACACGGGGTGTTACATTTTATGGTATCAGAGCAACGGTTCAAGGGAAAAGCCTGTATGTATTGCAATGATTTGGATGTTTGGTTGTGTCTGTTTTGTGTGTTTGCTCCGTCGAGTATTATTATGATAATGCATATGTTACCACATTGTGTGGGCCTGATCAACTCATAATTTGTGTAACTTGTGCAGAATCATGGTAAGACCCGGGAGAAACTGCGAGACTTCGGAGGATCGGCCCGATCCTGTCCTGGTTGCATTAGCTGAGATGCAGGCGGCCCGACTAGCCGACCAGGAGGCCATGAGAATGGCAAACCAGGCCATGCTGGACGCCGTCAGAGAGGCGAACAGGAAGGCCACTGAGGACGTGTTGGAGGCCAACCGTCTGGCGAACATGACGATGTTTAGAGTCATGTTGGAGGAGATGAGGAATGGCCCTGGTGTTGGTCATGCTCCACCGCCACCACCATCACCACCTCCACCCAGTCTGCAGGATGACTCTCAGAGTCAGATGGGAGATGGCAGTCATCTTACGGGGGTCATGCAGACCGTCCCTGTTTTTGTTGAGGATCGTGATGAGATCGATCGCCGGCTGAATGCTTTCCGTAAGCATAAGCCACCTGCCTTTGATGGATCTTTTGATCCTGTTGCTGCGGCACGTTGGCTTCAGGCGTTGGACAAGATATTTCGGGTCATGCAGTGCACAGATCCGTAGAAATTGATGTTCGCTACTTACATGCTAGAGGGCGATGCCCATGAGTGGTGGACAAACCTTTCTCATGTCTATGAGATGCAGGGTCATGTGATGACTTGGCCTATGTTTGAGGACTTCTTCTTTGGGTCAGTACTTTCCTTATGACGCTCAGGAGAGGCAGCAGGGAGAGTTTGACAGATTGGTTCAGGGCTCGTTGTCTGTGGACGAGTACCTGGCCAAGTTCAACCAGTTGGTGAAGTTTGCACACTTCAGGATGGCGAGGCCTACTCCTAAATTTCTGGCTGCTAAGTTCCGCAGGGGACTTAGTGAGGATATTGCTGGTTACCTAGCTGGTTCTGCTTCTAGGGATTTTGGGACACTGGTTCAGCAGTGTCGTGATATTGAAGATTACTACAGCTCGAGTAAGGCCAAGAAGGCCAAGGTTGCTGAGGCGACGAAGGTTGCAGCTGGTAGTTCCACTTCTTGGCGAGACAGGAAGTTTGGGAACAAGAACAAGGGTAAACAGTTGGCAGCTCGGCAGGCGCCGAGTCAGTTCAAGAGGACTTCTGTTCAGGGGAGTGCAGCGAGACCTCCTGCTCCCAGGTGTTCGGGATGCGGGAAGACTCATTTTGGGCCGTGCTCTACCGGCCAGTTGATTTGCTTTCAGTGTGGCAAGGAGGGCCACTTCTCCAGAGACTGTTCGTCAGCGACAGCGAGGGCTACTGCAGTGCAGGCAATGCCACTTCAGATGGTTCCCCTTCCACCTACTTCGGCACCGGCAGTGCCACCATCTTCTGGGAGAGTTTATACTCTGGATCGTCAGCAGTCGGATCGAGCTCCGAACCTTGTCAGAGGTACTGTTACGATTGGTTCATCAGCTGTTGATGTGTTGTTTGACTCTGGGGCTACGCATTCTTTTGTTGCTACCCCGATTGCTGTGGGGCTTGAGTTGCCAGTGATGTGCTTTCTCCACCGATGCAGGTGACTACCGCCACTAGAGAAAGATGTGATGCTACCACTGTCCATCGCGATGTGGCGTTTCAGTGGGATGGCCGTGAGTTCTTGGTGGATCTGATAGGATTGCCGATGGCCAACTTGGAGGTTATTCTGGGCATGGATTGGCTGTCCAGAAATTGTGTGATGATTGATTGTTGTGCCAAGCGTGTAGTGTTGTCTCCGTGTGATTCCACAGCCAGTTCCTCACCGTACATTTCGTTGCTGCAGGCTAGGAGAGCCTTGAGAGCAGGGGCATTTGGTTATGTCATGTTGGGAGGTTTGGTGAGTGGTACATAGGAGGATATCACTGGCATTCCTGTGGTGAGGGAGTTCCTCGAGGTGTTTCCTGAGGAGATTCCTGAGTTTCCGCCACAGAGGGAGATAGAGTTCTCCATAGATCTGTTGCCTGGTGTGGGGCCGATTTCTTTAGCTGCATACCGGATGTCGCCACCGGAGTTGGCAGAGCTGCAGAAGCATATTGAGGAGCTTTCAGCGAAAGATTTTATTAGACCGAGTGTGTCTCCTTGGGGAGCACCGGTTATTTTTGTGAAGAAGGACGGGACAATGCGATTGTGGACCGACTACAGGCAGCTGAACAAGGTGACAATCAAGAACAAGTATCCCCTTCCTCGGATTGATGATCTGTTGGATCAGCTCAGGGGTGCTTGTGTGTATTCCAAGATTGATCTCAGGTCCGGATACCATCAGATTCGGGTGAAGCCGGAGGATGTCCCGAAGACCGCATTTCGCTCGAGATATGGTCATTTTGAGTACTTGGTGATTCCGTTCGGTCTCACCAATGCACCTGCTGTGTTCATGGATTACATGAACCGGATTTTCCAGCCGTACCTGGATCAGTTTGTGATGGTCTTCATTGACGACATTTTGATTTACTCCAAGACGGAGGAAGAGCATGTGGAGCATTTGAGAACTGTTCTGCAAGTGCTGAAAGAGAAGAAGCTGTATGCGAAGCCTTCCAAATGTGAGTTCTGGCTCAAGTCTGTGAAGTTCCTTGGGCATGTTATTTCTGCTGAGGGAGTTGCAGTGGATCCGAAAAAGATTGAGGCCGTACTGGATTGGGAGAGACCCAAGACAGTTACGGAAGTGAGGAGCTTTATGGGTTTGGCAGGTTACTATCGGAGGTTCATCAAGGGATTCTCCACCATGGTTTTGCCATTGACTCGCCTTACTCGGAAGGAGACTCCATTTGTGTGGACTCACGAGTGTGAGGTCTGTTTTCAGGAGTTAAAGGAGAGACTGACTACTGCTCCTGTGTTGGTCCTTCCTGATCCTGCGCTTGAGATTGAGCTTTACACCGACGCCTCCGGGAAGGGGCTAGGTTGTGTGTTGATGCAGTTAGGCAAAGTGATTGCCTATGCTTCGAGGCATTTGAAACCTCATGAGGAGAACTACCCTACTCATGACTTGGAGTTGGCTGCTATTGTGTTTGCTTTCAAGATTTGGAGGCATTATCTTTTTGGTTTGAGGTTTGTGGTGTTCAGTGACCACAAGAGTTTGAACTACCTGTTCGACCAGAAGGAGTTGAACATGAGGCAGAGGAGATGGATGGAGTTCATAAAGGACTACGACTTCGAGCTAAGGTATCATCCTGGCAAGGCCAATGTGGTAGCTGATGCTTTGAGTCGGAAATCCAGTAGTTCATCCAGTTTGTTACTTAGTAACTTCGATGTGGTTGAGAAGTTCCGCAACTTGGCAGTGACCGCTCCGTGTGAGAGTGTACTTCTCGGATTGGAAGCATCTGATGTGGTGAACGAGCTGCTTGAAAAGACTAAAGAGGCACAAGTTCAGAGAGAGTGTCTGGATTATGTGAAGAACCAAGACAGTGTGTCTTGGAATGATGATGGATTGCTTTTGTTTCAGCAGAGGATTGTAGTTCCTCGAGGCCCGTTGACAGAGGAGGTTATGGAAGAAGGCCATAAGGGTCAGTTTTCTATCGACCCTGGTGCTACTAAGATGTATCAAGACTTGAAGAAGAACTTTTGGTGGCCGGGCATGAAGAAAGATGTTGCTATCTTTGTGTCCAAGTGTTTGGTTTGCCAGAAGGTGAAGATTGAGCATCAGAGACCGTCTGGTGAACTTCAACCTCTTGAAGTACCACAGTGGAAGTGGGAAGGTATTTCCATGGACTTCGTGGTGGGATTGCCGAAGATTCAGGCGGGTTGTGACTCTATTTGGGTCATTGTGGACAGACTGACGAAGTCTGCCCATTTTCTTCCAGTGAAGGTGAGCTTCACTACAGAGCAGTTGGCCAAGCTTTATGTCCGCGAGATTGTGAGGCTTCACGGGGTGCCCGAGAGTATCATTAGTGATAGGGACCCGAAGTTCACATCTCGGTTCTGGGAGGCGCTGCAGGAGGCTTTTGGTACGCAGTTGAGATTGAGTACCGCCTATCACCCTCAGACTGATGGACAGACTGAGAGGACCATCCAGACCTTGGAGGACATGTTGCGAGCTTGCACGTTGGAGCAGGGCTCGGCATGGGATAGGTACCTTCCGTTGGTGGAGTTTTCTTACAACAACAGCTTTCATGCTAGCCTGGGCATGGCGCCTTACGAAACACTGTATGGTAGGAGGTGTCAGACTCCTACTTGTTGGCCTGAGGTTGGGGACAAGGAGCTTTTTGGCTTGGACTTTGTCCAAGATACCACCTTGCAGATCCAGATGATCCGTGAAAAGTTGAAGCAGGCGCAGAATCGTCAGAAGAGCTACTATGATTTCAAGCATCGTCCGCTGGAGTTCAGTGAGGGTGAGCACGTGTTTGTGAGACTTTCACCTGTCACCGGTGTTGGTCGGGCACTCGGAGTGAGGAAGCTGAGCCCGCGATATCTTGGGCCATACCAGATCCTCGGTAGAGTAGGACCTGTTGCCTACTGGCTTGCCTTGCCTCCGAACCTGGCTAACATTCACGACGTGTTTCACGTGCCTCAGCTTCGGAAGTACATAGCAGATCCGCCGCACGTTGTGCAACCGGATGATGTGGAGGTTCGTGAGAACCTAAAGACTTCCGTCGGACCACTTAGAATTCTCGATCGTGGCGAGAAGCAGCTGGGGAGCAAGATCATTCCTATGGTCAAGGTGCAGTGGACCGGAAGGACTCCTGAGGAGTGTACTTGGGAGCATGAGGCCGAGCTTCTCCGGCAGTACCCGAGTTTCGACCAGGTATGTTTCTGATTTTGAGGTCAAAATCCTAAAAAGGTGGGGTGAATGTAAGAACCCGCACCGTTAATTAAGGTATTTAATTAATTAATTATGCCAAAATAGGAAATGATTCCATAATTGACCCTAATAATTATTTATGAGGCTTAATAATCATAATAAGTGATTAAGAATGCTGAAAGTCACTTTTCGGAGAAAAAATGCAGATACCGGTTCTGCTAGTCGGTATAAATGTGTACCGAAAAAGTATCCCGGAAAATTAATGTAAGAGCATGATAATTACTAGAATAATATGTAGGACTTGTAAAACGAGTTTCAAGTCCAAATAATGAGAACTGGTGCTAGAAACCGGTACTGGCTTTGAAAAGCGCGTACCGGAAAGGTGCTCAGAAAAATATAAGAAAAATATAATAAATCTTAGAAAATTATGTAGTTTCATAATCCAAAGTTTGGGATTAAGATGCTAAGCGTAGCAATTAAAGTTAAAACTGTGCGCTTAAGTGAGTTTTGGCTATATGTATGCATTTTAGCACATGACCCTAGGCATACCAGAATTCCTACGTGAAGCACTTGGTGGGCTGAGGGTGGTTCACTGTTCCATTGCCTCCTTTCACCATTTTTGAACTCAAGTTGTCACCTTTACTTGATTTCTTCCCTCTTTGAGCTTGTATACACTTAAGAACATGCATGGTGAGGAAGTGTGAGGGTGTATTCTGAGTTTCCATCCTCTGTGTGTGGGTGAGGGTGCTGGTTTTGGGTGGTTTGGGTGTTGAAAGCCATAGTCATGGCATTTTGAGGTCCAAGTGGTGACCTTTGCTGAGAAAGAACCAACCTTTGTGAAGCCATTTTCGTCCATCTTCCTTGAGTCAGACTTGAGGGGCTGTGTTGAGCTCCAAGAGCATCTCCCTCTGCTGTTTTTGAGCTGTGGTATGATCACCAACCTTTAACTTGAGTTTTAAGGCTTAAAAATGGTACCTTGATGCATCTAATGACTTAAAGATGATAACTTGTTGTTGGGTAATGTTGAACACGCCTAGAAATGCATGATTAGGTGTTTAAAATCGGTAAAAGGGAACCTTTTTGGGATATCTTCACGAAAATGCAGAAACTGCATTCTGTCGTGAAATATCTGGATATCTTCCCGTGTAATATCCGAATATTTGATATCCGGATATGATATCCGGATATGTGTATTCGGATATAGGGTTTTAGGATATCTGGATATTGTATATCCGGATATGAGAATCTGTATATCCGGATATTGAATATCCGGATATGGTCCCGAGGAGTATCCGGATATTCTGGGATTTCGCAGAACAGTAGCTGTGTTGTGCATACAGTAGGCTATTGGGGGTTTGTAGACCCTAGATTGATGAAGTTGAACTTCTGTATTTAATGAACTAAGCCAGAATCATGGGATTAAGGGCTTGTGGCTTTGTTAGAAGCTTTAAGACTTGAAAACGTAATGAAAAGATGTTGTCTTTAATTGTATGCATGTGGTACATGTTTATTGATTTATATTTGGTCCATATCAGATTGTGATCTGCTGTGATTGGACTTTGAGCTTGTGGCATTGGATAACTAGCTTAGAGGTAAGCTTTCGTGTCCTCGGTTTAGCAATGTTGTGGTTCCACCATGTCCCATGGGGATATGGTATATGCATGTTGTGTTACATGCTTTTGATGTTTTGGAAATGCTCTTGAGCTATTATATGTTAGTGTCTTGTTGATATGCATGGAGGTGTTCCACTTATATGGTAAGCCTGAGTATGTAGAACATACAAAAGGGTGAGGCTGTGGGTGAGGTGCAAGCGGTGTTCCTTGTACTACATGTATGGAATAGACGTATTCCTACATTTCTCTGGCCAGTAGATAGTGATTACACACATGCCATAGATATCTGTTGCACTACATAGTTTTGGAACTGATAATGATATAAATGCTTTTTGAACTTATATTGCACATGTAAGTGAGCTTGGGGTGGAAGATCCTTGAGGACCCTTTGTCTTACTGAGATTTCTAGTTTAGAGATCTCACCCCACGTTTGGGGAATGCTTATTTCAGGGTCAGGTAAAGTTGAGACCTCAGGCGGCAGGAGGCCGGAGCTGAGTTAGATTGCAGTTATATTATGCTGCCATGATTGGATGCTGGATTTGTATGCTGCTTTTATGCTTATAGCTTCAGTTTATGTATTGGAGTTTTATGTTGAGACTCGTTGGTTACTATGTTTATTTGGTGAGCATGGGGATTGTCCATGACACATAGTATTGTCATGTCTTGTTATGTCTTGAGTCTTTTGGAGTTGTAATAATGTACCAGGATATTGTCCGGATTACTTGATGTAATGTCGTGATTTAGATACACACTTTATCTATATATTGAGGTATTTCAGTAGATGTCTTATTGCAATTTACATACAGGCGATATTTTATTAAATTTTTTTAAGTAATCAAGTTGGTAATTGATAATGACGTCATAATTGAAAAGAAAAAGAATATTCCGCATTTTTAATTAAGCACCGCTTAATATGATGTAATGTTAATATTCCGGGTATACACGGGGTGTTACAGGTTGCACCCTAAGGCATATGTCAGCAAGGGTAAAATTGTTACTCCTCCTCCCGAATCTCCTGGTGGTGACTCCGTTACTCAAACTGAAGATGTTGAGGAGATCACGGTTGAAGCGGGTGAGGAGGCCACCAATCAACCCACTTAGACCCCCGCTGCACAAAAGGAGACTCCTGCCAACCCTGCTGCTTGAAGGACATGGATGCTGATTTTAAGTTGTAATTTTTCAATTTTAATTGGGGCTCTTTGAGCCCTTTTTTAATTTTCTCTTAATATTGCCGGTTATATCTCGATTTTAATTTTTTGACTTCTTTGAAGTATTTTACTTTCCTTCGTAATCTGCCTTCGCATTTTTATACTTTGCATTGCATATCCCTTTAATAACTTAGACGCGTTTGCCTAAGTGTTTAAGGTTCATCTTCGTTCTGGGTTGCCTGAAGTATTTATTAAATACTTCTCAAGTCTTAGCATTTCCCTTATTTGATAAACAGATTTGCATATCCATTATCTAGGTTTATAACTTAGAAAATTTTCCAATTCTTCTTAAACCTTAGTCGTGTTGCTCCCCATCCGACATGGATTATTCTTAACAACTCGAATATACCTTCGTTTTTGTAACTCATGCATTTTACGAGTGCCTGTATATTGACCTGGTCGAGGTCAAAAAGCATTACACGGATTCCATTTTCTGTCATTTTCTATGACGCATGTTTATTTTGACTTAACCGTTTTAGCAAGCCTGGATTGATGATGGTAATTGTCTTTATTGACTTTAACTGTTTCATCGTAACCCGAATTTTGTAATCCGGTTGTACTCAAGGTAAAGGCAGTATTATCACTTGTCCCCCTTAGGTCCTTTGACCACGGAAAGGAGCATTTCGACTTGATCAGAGTCAGTATGATAAATTACACTTGTACCTCAGAGCGCGTACTGATGCATCAAAACTGAATAAGAATAAATCTTAAGAAAGACAAATTCCTCATTTATTGATATCAAATTTGTCGATTACATGAATTTGCCGGCATATTCGACTTTAGTCAAGTTCCTAAAAAGGAAAATAATTCGCCTAGAAAAAACTTCAAATAAAATGAAATATTTCAAATCTTCAGAAGGTGGATCCCGGATTTAGCTATAATATACTTTCAGCTTATCCGTGTTCCAAGGTCTCTTGATTCCTTTGCCTTTCGTTGTTTCCAGGACATAGGCTCTTTTTCCAAGTTTTTCTTTAACTCGGTAAGGGCCTTCCCCGTTTGCAGCTAATTTCCCATCTCTGGCATTCTTATTGCCAATATCTGCTCTCCTGAGTACCAAGTCATTTTTCTTAAAGACTCTTGGCCTCACTTTTTTGTTGTATCTAGCTGCTATCAGTTGTTTGGCCATCATATCCCGTTAGTGAGCTGTGACCCTGGCTTCATCAATGAGATCTAACTCAACAGTGAGCAGTTTATTGTTCTCTTGTTCATTCTGCTTAATAGCTTTCATTCTTCTCCAAGAGGGTTCTCCAATCTCTATCGGAATCATGGCTGCACATCCATATGTCAGTCTGTAAGGGATTTTCCCCGTTGCTGTCTAGGTACTCGTTCGGTATGCCCACAAAACAAAGTATAATTGATGAACCCAGCTTTCTTTAGAATCCATCATTCGTCTCTTGAGCCCGTCAACAATTACCTTGTTTGCAGCTTCAGTTTGCCCATTTGACTGTGGGTGTTCCACAGACGCGAAGCGGTGTTTGACCTTCAAGTCTTTCATCAAATCCTGAAACCGTTTATCAGCAAATTGTGTTCCATTATCAGTCACTACCTCGGCTGGTATTCCAAACCTGGAGACGATGTTCCTTTGAAAGAACCTTTGTACTCTAGCCGAGGTTATTGTGGTAACCGGTTCTGCTTCTATCCACTTGGTGAAGTAGTCTACGGCCAAAACTAGCCACTTCAACTGTCTTTCCGCAGCTTTGAATGGTCTCAGCAAATCCATCCCCCATTTGAAAAAGGGCCATGGAGCCGAGATGTATTTCAATTTTTCTGGTGGTGAAAGAATTAGCTTGGCATGTTTTTGACAGCTGTCACATCTTTTGACATGTTCTTTAGAGTTTGCTTCCATAGTCGGCTAGTAATGGCCAGCTCAGAGGGCTTTTCTAGCCAAAGCTTTTCCCCCATGTGGTGGCCATTAATTCCTTCGTGTATCTCAGCCAACACATATTATGCTTCTTCCGAGTTTAAACATTTCAGCATAGGGATGTGCAACCCATTTCTATATTGCTGATCTTCCACTATTACATATTGTGTTGCATCTCGGACCAGCTTCCTGGACTCCAATGGGTCCTCAGGCAATGTCCCTTTCTCAAGGTATGCCATTATGGGTAGTCTCCAGTCATTTGCCGAGGTGATTATCATCACACAACTCGGCTCTATTTTCCTCTGTTGTACCACGGTTCTGTGGTTTCCTGGATTCTTCGTAATTGCTAATTTAGACAAGATGTCAGCTCGACTGTTTTCCCCTCGAGGCATGTGAGTGACTTTCACCTCTTCAAACTCGGCCATCATTTCTCGGACCATGTTTAGGTATTTCATCAACAAAGGTCCTTTGGCCTGATACTTTCCTACTATCTGAGAAGTCACTAATTGGGAGTCACCGAAGACTTTAACCCTTTTGGCCCCGTGTTCCTTAGCCTGCATCAACCTGGCTATTAGGGTTACATATTTTGCTTGATTATTTGAAGTTGGGAAACCTAGGTTCAAGGAGTGTTCTATTGTCACTCCTTCTGGACTTTCTAGTATTATCCCAACTCTATTTCCTTTATCATTGGAGGATCCATCTACATATACCCTCTAAGTATCTTCAGCTTCTCCTATTTCTGGGCTAACCGGGGTGAGCTACATTACGAAGTCGGCCAAAGCTTGTGATTTGATGGCTTTCCGACTTTCATATGTTATGTCGTATTCAGAGAGTTCAATTGCCCAGTTAGTCATTCTTCTTGCCATATTTGGCTTATGCAACACCAGTCGTATAGGTTCATTAGTGCGAACTATTATCTGGTGTCCCTGAAAGTATGGCCGCAACCTCCTCGCCGTAATCAGCAAGGCAAAAGCCACTTTTTCCAGCCTCTGGTACCTTAACTCAGGACCTTTTAAGGCCCTACTTACGATGTAAATTGGCTCTTGACCTTTGCTGGTTTCCTTGATCAGAACAACACTTATTTCCTCTTCCCCCACAGTCAGGTACAAGATCAGAGTATCTCCTAGTTCTGGCTTAGACAGTATCGGTGGGGTTGCTAAGCATTTTTTAACCTTATCGAATGCGAATTGACATTACGGGTTCCATCCTTGCACAACTTCTTTCTTTAATAATTTGAAGAATGGGAGGGCATTCTCAGCTGACTTGTGTAAGAACCGGGTTAACGCAGCTAGCCTACCAGGCAATTGTTAAACCTCCTTCTTGCTTTGAGGAGCTTTCATATCAAGCACTGCTTTGCACTTGTCGGGGTTTGTTTCAATTCCCCTATGGGTTAACATTAAACCCAAAAATTTCCCTGCCGGGACTCCAAACGCACATTTTACCGGGTTCAGCCGAATGCGGTATTTCCTAAGCTTTTGGAATGTCTGCTCCAGATCTCGGACATGGTTCGTTATGTCGAATCACTTAACGATCATATTGTCAATGTACACTTCTACATTCTTGCCCAGTTGATCCTCAAACACTTTGTTCATCATCCTCTGGTACGTAACCCCAGAGTTTTTGAGCCCAACGGCATCACGTTGTAGCAGTAATTGGCCTTCTCAGCAATAAATGCAGTTTTTTCTTGATCTTCAGGATATATCGGGATCTGGTTATAACCCGAATAAGCATCCATGAAGGATAGCAATTGGAATCCAGCTGAGTTATCCACTAGCTGATCTATGTTGGGCATATGGTAAGAATCCTTTGGGCACATTTTATTCAGATCTGTGTAATCAGTGTAGACTCTCCATTTTCTGTTGGATTTTTTCACCATGACATCCAGCAATTCCTTCACATGTTCCTCTAGAACTCGTTTTCTTTCTGGCCCCAGCTTCTTTTTCTTCTGCAAAACTGGTACTTATCCGGGATAAACTGCCAACTTGAGGTAGCAAAAGGTTGGGTCTATGCTGGGAATCTCTAATGACTTCCATGCAAAGACATCAGTGTTACTTTTGAGAAACCCGACTAGCTCTTCCTTGATGTGGGGATCTATGGTTTTACCAATTCAGATAAATTGACCAGGTTCTTTTTCCAACACAAGGTCTTTTAATAGCCCATCTGGTTCTGGCCTGGGAATCACTTCTTCTCTCATATCCAGCTCAACCACATTAACAGGTTTTCCTGAATGATAAGGGATTGCCTTCTTGCCAGCTTTATCCCCTGGACGTATCCGGGGTGGACTCAAGTGTCCGCCTTCATTCCTTTTGAATGTTTTAAAGTAGCTTTCTCTGGATTCTTTTTTATCGCCACTGATGGTAATGATTTTATTCTTGCTGCTTACCATCTTTATCTTTTGATGCTTTGTAGAGACCAACATGTCCCATTTGTGTATGGTTGGTCTCCCCAAAATTATATTGTATTCTGACGGGAAGTCAACTACTATGAATCTCACTCGTTCTGATTTGAACGCTTCCTTCGTTCCCAGGGTCAACCTTAGATCTATGTAGCCTTTAGGGGGTGTATTTTCTCCATTAAAAGCTATTAAGGTTGTCTTGCATGGTTTGAGGTCCTCCTCATCAAGGTTCATCTTTTTGAAGGCACCTTATAGTATAATGTCGGCACTGCTTCCTACATCTATGAAGATCTTTTTAACCCGGCAATTCACCAGGGTTTCGGTGACGACCAAACCATCTACATGCCCTGGCAAAATACCTTGCATATTTTCCTTTGTGAAATAGAGCAGATGAGGGTCTGGTTTACTGGGGTCCTCTTTAAATTTAGGACGATCCTGGATCGACAGCACTTCTTTTAGGTACTTTGCCCTAGCACTTATAGTGTCTCCTCCTCCTCCCAGAGCTCCACTGATCACACTACAATCGAATTCGACTTCCGAGAATTCATCGTTATTGGAATCATCTTTCTGGTTTCTTTCCTCTTTCTTTTTCTTCTCAGGGACCAGACTCTTGCTCCTCTTCCGGTTTCCCGACTTTCTTTTGTTGTTTTTGGCACCCTGAGTTTTGATCACATACTGGCGTGGTTTCCCCTCTCCAACAAATTTCTCCACAGCATCTCAGAGATCCCATCATTGGTCAATGTTGTGACCATGTCCATCATGGAAGGCACAATACTTGGACTTATCCAAACCTCCTCTATCAAATATGGGCCGAGGTCTATCTACTTTCTTCATCTCCGTCATTGTCACTTCCCTCCAAATTTGAGAGCGTGAGGCATTCAACGGTGTATACTTCTCATATCTTCCAACCCGTTCTCTATCATCCAGGATCCTATTTCTGGAGTCTTTCTTTTTATTACCGGGTCATTCCTTTTCTCTTGGGGCCGGGCTCCTCCTTCTTGGGCTTGCTCTTTTACCTTCCTCTGATAGCACATTTGTTATCTCTATTTGTTCGAGTTTCAAGTATTTCTTGGAACGAGTTCTGAACTCTTCCAACGTGCTCACAGGGTCTTTGTAGACCGACTTGGCTAGTCTAGATGATCCATCCAGGCCACAATGAGGTGGACGTGGACATTCTCTTGTAAACCCAGCTCCTGCAAGGCAGCATCTTTAAATGTGTTAAGATACCTCTGGAGAGATATGGCAAATATTCGAGAGTTATGGCAGGTAGGGTTGAGAATCATGCCTGCGCTGCCCCAGTCAGAGTTATGGCAAATATTCGAGATATGAGGGGTTCATCAATTCCTCGGATATATATCTCTGTATCGAATGCATCTATGTGGACCTGCGGGTCCTGACTTCCATAGTATTTCGGCAAGCGTGCTGAATCGAAATCTTCCGAGAAAGGAGCATTCAATATTTCACCAGTAAAGAGGTTGTTATTGTACTGCCCCCAACCGTACTTCCTCCTGTAACCACCGGGTTCCACGCGTCCTCTGATGGTTTGGGCATCTCGGTTAGGATGTGCACCATCCCGGTCTCTCTACCTGTTTGCTCCTACCGAAGCATTCTTGGTCAAAGTTTGCGCATTTGCATTCTGTTCACCGATTTCGATGTTCTCTGGGTTTGGACCCAAGATTGGGCCTTACATTGTTTCTCGGGTTCGTACTCGATGTAATCCAGGATTGGGCATTCCTTGGTTTTCTAACGCAGTAACCCGATTTTGATAATCCGGGTTGTGGTTCCCTTCTCGGCCATTAGCATCTCTGCCTGGGGCCTCTCTCACTCCAGGCCCTGCCATCCCCATTAACTGCTGCTCCAACTCCTGCATCCTCTTGGTATTTTGTTCCCGCATTCTCTAAAAATCTTGCCGCTGGAGGTTGTTACGATTCTCCATCTCCTCCATTCGCCGTAAAACTGCAGCAACTGCATTTTGAGCAAGTTTAGAATCAGGATCCGCAGGTTAGGCAACGTGAGCAGCAGCAGTATCCCAGGATGATGGGGAGGGTTATTCAGAGCTGGAGTCGCAACTCGGTCGCGGGGTGCTGGGGTGGAGGCTGTATCTGATGCATCCTCACTGACATGAACATGATCATAATCTATTTCATTCTCAGGCTGGTTTTGAGGTTGATTCACCTCTTCCAGAACTGGATCCAGAGGCTGATTCTGAGGGTGTGGATGTTGGCTATTACTCCTTGTTCGGACTGCCATCTTCAGTTAGAATGGTGGGAATATCAAATTCAAAGAAGAATTTTCCCACAGACGGCGCCAATGTTCTGTCTTGGAGACAGAGGTGTCCAGTCCAATAGATTGGTATGTTTATCTTGGATCTAGTGCCCTATCAAAGGTATCTATGAAGGAGATACCCTTGAGCCAAGCAGATTACTATGCACAACGAACTAATAACGGTTTTTGCCAATGGAGTGTGTGTGCGCACAATGACAACATAACAGTAAGGGAGAGAGCGTAACGTACTTTTAAGGTTTACCTTTTATTTATAGAGGTTACCTGTGGGTAGTATGATGTGGGCCTTTAGTACCTCTGATAAGAGCCTAGGTCTGTCTGCTACGCTGTCATATTAGGATTAATATCCTTGATGGATACTATCCGTAATTATACTTGATTTGAATCTTGGATTGTCCCTTACTGGGCATGTCATTCACTGGGCCCTTTATACGGGTCAATAACAGTTTTCATGTTATTTTATTTTATATCTATAATTATAACAATGGTATCTTGCATTGGTAGATGGCTACCAGAGGAGGGAAACTTGGTGTTGCTTCTTTGTCACCTAATGAAGGTCAAACAACTTAAATACATAATATGGAGACAAAGCATTTTCCCTTTGAATGTCAAGCTTGTCAAATTTGATTTTGCACTATTTGACATTATACTATATATTTTATAGCAGTTTTATAACTCATTTGTAGTTTTATATTTTCAAAACAGTTGATGTAAAACAAGATTTACAACTCTGTTTGACGTTGAAAAGTTTTGGTTGTCGTGCGATGGCCGTGCAAAAATAGATTAGTTATTTAGAGAAAATAATGTATTAGGAATTATTATAAGATGATATTTGATGCCTTTGGCATTTGAAATATATATATATATATATATATATATATATGTATATATTTGTAAATTTATAACTTTGGCCTAAGCCATTTAGGTGATATTTTATCATTTTTTTGTAAGAAGGGTAAACTAGATATAATGATTAAGTTTTTAAGTGAGAGACTTGGATGGAAAAAAAGTACATTAAGGGGGTGTTTGGTAGGTGGTTTTTAGGGAGAATGATGGGTAAGTGAGATAGGGTTTTTAAGACAGCCTCGTTTGGTACAAGAGTTTGGAAAAAAATAGCAGGGAAGCTGTTTCCCCATCAATCGGTGTGGTGTGTGTAATTTTCTCTCCAAATCACTGTTTGCAAAACCGAGCTGAGAGGCGGTAATTGGAGAGAACTAGGGAAATGGAATTTTTGGCGCGCGTTTTGTTACCCTTTAGCCCCTGATAATCAATTACTAAAATCCTCTCTCCTCTGTGTGGTCCTTATTTTGCGCAGGAAGAAGAGATTACAATACGATGAAGTGGACTTCTCTACTGAAACAGTCCCATTTCATGGAAGTGGTTGTAGACACTGTGGCTTGATTTTATCTGGTTCTTCGTCAATCTAAACCCTGGTATTAGTTCAACAAAGTCATTGCATGCGGTGGCAAGTGAGGGAATGAAACTCTCACGCATCATCTATTTGTTTTTTCATTTGACAAAAATGATGTACAAAATGTTAGTTGTTGTTCTAAGTTGTCTGTGTTCCAACAGGTAGCAGCACATCGACGGTGAAGGACAGAGATAACACAGCACAGTCACTTTTTTGTGCTCGAAACTGTAGTGAGGCTTTTTACGTTGGTTCTTCTGAGGGATCTAAGACATCCTCTTCACATACCCTTTCCGGTAAGTCCTTTCATAGTCTTCATTGATTCCAAACAATGGATTTCCTGTTAACATACTTACGTTCCTGCAAGGAGAGGATACTAACTTTTGTGTTCTCACTCTGCCTGGCTAAGCTCATATGACATTAATGTGACCTTTTATTTTTTCGAACACAGTCCAGTGCTTAATCGGTGGGTGAATATTCATATAATTAATTGCCTTACCACTCAATGAATGCTTGTATGTATATTATTATGGTATGACTGCAACTTTGGAATACAAAATGAGCAGTTAGTAGGCTTCAAACAAGTACAAATTTTGATGGTAAACATGGTTATTATTCCCAAATGTAAGTGTGGAGCAGAAGCTGAGGATTTAGTACATGCAAATTTTTTATTACTTTAGAAATAGTTGTGCAATAGTAAATATGATTTAATATATTGACTTTTAAAGAAAAGCGCCATAAAAGAAATAGATGATCCATGCTTGAGGCAATAACTGTTTTTAGGGAATGAAACAGGTTTCAATCTGTCTTGTACAATGTTAAGGTGAATTACACTTGCATGAAAGAACTGTTTAGCACATTAAAGAAAAATCTCTTTTTTTGGTCGGATAAAAATCATGTACTTTACTTGTATTTAATAATGAAGTTACAAATGGCCCGTGGACATTTGACCATGAATTATTTGGATTGTGATATATTGTTTTTGACTTGAAACTGAATTCTTTTGTCGTTATTTGTGTTAGCTTATGGCAATGAACAATGAAATGGAGTTAAGTGTCATTGTTGGACTCATAACTCATTTGCAGTGTATGAACAATTGACAATGTTGTTAGTCAGTCTGTGTGCTTTGTTGTTACGCGATCTTTTAAAACGGAGAAGTCAAAGGACGAGGAGGGTAACATAGGATTTTTGTAGCAGGGCTAGGACAAGGGAAGTAAATTTCCATAGAATTATTCATTTAAGTGACACTGCTTGTATAGAGAATACAAGAATGGACAGAAGGACTTTTTTTAAATTATGTGAGTTAGTCAAAAGTATTGGAGGGCTTGAACCGACGAAGCATATGGGTGTAGAAGAGATGGTAGCAATATTTCTTCACATTTTGGCTCATGATGTTAAGAATAGGATAATTAAAAGGCAATTCATGAGGTCCGGTGAAACAATTAGCAGGCAGTTCACCCATGTGTTGTTGGCCGTGTTGCGATGTCCTACAGTTTTATTTAAACGACCTGAGCCAGTCCCCGAGAACTCGACGGACAAAAGGTGGAAGTGGTTCAAGGTAATTTTAACATACAAAGGAGGAAGTGTTACAATATATTGTTGTTGAAATTGATGTCAATGCTACTCTTACCTGCTACAAATATTTTTTTGGTTGGAATTTTAAGAATTGTTTGGGAGCTCTTGATGGGACACATATAAAGGTTAATCCTTTACTAGCTGATAAGGCTAGATACCGCACTCGAAAGGGAGACATAGCAACCAATGTCTTGGGGGTTTGTTCACAAGATGGTCAGTTTATTTATGTACTGCCTGGATGGGAAGGATCGGCTGCAGATTCAAGGGTCCTCAGAGATACCATATCTCGTAATAATGGTTTACGGGTGCCAAAAGGTAATAAATTTTTTTTTACATTGTTCCTATTTGCTACGAATTTAACTTGACAAATACATGAAATGTGGTGTGTAATGTCTGCCATATTTTTTTTCTTCAGGTTACTATTACTTGTGTGATGCTGGGTACATGAATGGGGAAGGTTTCCTTACACCATATAGATGGCAAAGATATCATCTCAGTGAGTGGAGACATAGGGCACAACCAACAACATCGTATGAATTTTTTAACATGAAACACTCTTCGGCAAGGAATGTAATAGAACGCTGTTTTGGGATGCTGAAGGGGCGTTGGGCGATAGTGAGGTCAAAGTCATACTATCCAGTTAAAACGCAAGTTAGGATTATAACTGCATGTTGCTTGCTTCATAACCATATCATAAGAGAAATGGCGTTTGACCCTTTAGAGGATCGTGAAGTGGATAATGCACATGTTGAAGAGGAGATGGCATCAAATGATTTGATAACTCATGTGGAGTCATCTAATGCATGGCCACTTCGGAGGGACGATATGGCGCAACAGATGTGGAACACGTGGAGGAGCCGTGGTTGAAAATAACATTTGTTCTCGGTCATTGTATTTTCTATTTATGTTTGTTTTTAGTATAAGTTAAACCTTAAGTAAAATGTTGGACCAGTTGACTATTATCTACATATGAAATTTTATTTTAACTTTTGATTCCTACTATTACTTTTTATTATATGTTCCTGTTCACGTGTATTAGACACCGACAGCCATTATAAACATGATTGAATGATATTATTTTTTTGTTTAGTATAACATTTTTTTGCACCTATTATTCAGCAGCAGTTTTCTCTCATATAGCAGAATTCACTTGAGACTCTCAACATCATGGCCCAAGACAGCCAGCCGGCTACGAAACGGCCTAATCATACGTGGACTGTGGAAGAGGACAAAATCCTTGTTGAGTGTCTCATTGACATTGGGTCAAGTTGGAAAGGGGATAATGGATTTAAACCTGGATTTTCGGCTGCAGTAGAGAAACTCATGCACCAAAGGATACCTGGATGCACACTTAGAGGTATTCCTCACATCACATCCCGGGTTAAGTTGTTAAAAAAATAGTACAACGCCATTGCTGAAATGATCGGCCCAAATGGTGGGAGCGGGTTCGGGTGGAACGTCACGAAGAAGATGATAGATGTGGAGAGGGAAGTATTCGATGATTGGGTGAAGGTGATGACCCATTTTTTTTTTGTTACTCTGTATCATTTATGTTTATGTGCTACAACAATTTCAATTTACTTGTTACTAACCACATGTTCAATATGCTACTGCAGAGCCACCCTGGCGCAAAGGGGCTTTTCAATAAGCCATTCCCCCACTATGACAGTTTAGGAGCAGTCTTTGGAAAAGATGTTGCATCCGGAGTTAATGCAGAGGAAGCAACAGAATCCATTGCAGGATTGGAGCGAGAGGCAACTGTGAATGCAGAGAGTGGCACTGCCTTTGACGAGTATCTGGACCTTACTGGGGACTATATACCCACACCATGTGTAGATACTACAATGCCAGACATCGCTGCCGATGAGGTCTCCCCACCATCTCCAGTGTCTACTGCTACCGCAAGGAGAGGTAAAAAATGACAAAGAAACGAAGATCCATTGGTTGTAGAAGTAGTTGATGTCATGAAGGATCTGAGTCAGCATTACAGGAAGTCCACTGATAGTATAGACAACTTGGTAGCTTGCTTTCAACATCAAGCTGAGGGTAATCACAGGCAAATGTCAATTGTGACAGAGTTAGAGAAATTTGAAGATTTGACTGAGACTCAAATGGTTCAGGTTGCTGTGCAATTGGGCAAGGATAGCAATCTCACAGATGTGTTCATGCAATGCAATAAAAATAAAAGAAGAGTATTGGTGGCTGGGATGTTGGCTACTCATTAGTGACTGACACATATAACTCTTTTTGGATCTGCTGTATAGATATACTGTTTATGGGATAGCCATACTGTTTATGGATCATCACTTTTTTGTTAATGGGATAGCCATACTGTTTATGCCAGACAACAGTGGTAGGCTGCCAAAGTATAGCATATATGCTACCTTACTGTGTAGGTGAAACCTGGACTTTTTGTATGTAACTTGTGTAATGGGCCATTTGGCTGCTAATCAGACCTGTACCTTGGTAGGTGAATCCTTTTTTTTTTTGTGTAACTTACTTGTATGTTAATATGAGGTCGTGGCTGCCATTTGGTTGAAAGTGGTTAAGTTTATATATCAATCTCATTGACATTGAGTCTGTATATGAATGATTTTACTAATATCACATCATATGGACTAATTTATAATTTACTAATATTTAGCATGATTTTATGTTCATTGTTCCTATTTGTGGTTTATGTCACCTACAATTGGGCAGGGATAGCTTCTTTACGTGAGCAGGACTGACCTTCCAGGACTGAGCCAGGTCATGGTTATGTGGATGTGAAGGTGATTCAATGATTGCAGCTTGACCACTGAGTTTGGAGACTGGTTGTCAAGTTATGCTCAGACATTATAGATTCACCATATTGTTTATTTGGCAGCTGATTGCACATTGGACAATAGAGGATAGCTTGGCTACTGATTGCAGCTCATGTTTATTTGGCAATGTAGTCCACTGTCAGGATGTTGTATATAGGTCGAACATCACTGTCCCTTATAACATTAGCAAGATTTTATTCAGTTCAGTGTCAAAATTAAGTTTGGATACTCTATTTTATTCTGGCAATGTAGTCCACTGTCAATGTAGTTTGTGTACTCTATTTTATTCTGGCAATGTAGTCCACTGATTGCAGCTCATGTTTATTTTTTTTTTAAATTATGTAGTCCACTGTCAGAATTTCAAGTGATTCGATACTCTATTTCCAATTATGGTTTAGCCTTGGTGTATCTATTACATTACAATCCATTGTTATATTTGATAATGATACAGGAGAATAAAACTGTTTGTTGGTACATTCAATTTGTATTTAGTTTGGATATGATTGCACATATTTTTTATATCATAGGAAGCCCAACTAACTTGGTAATGAGCCTGAGTATATAATGAACAAGTCACTTCATTGCATTGTGTTACAACAAGTAGAGTAACTAACATCATTAATCTAACAAAAGTAACTTTTGTCAACCAAATAACAAAGAATGACTCATCACTTATTAAAAATTAAAAGTACCAATATCCTTCATGACTATTTTCTAACACTAAGAAACTTAACAAATTACACTTGTAATTGAGAAAGTGAAACTTATAAACTCATAAAGTAATTAGGTAATTGTTCCTCTCTGCAGCATCTGGCCATTGATGGGTCATGGCGTGTCAGGAAGCCTTCCAGAGAGTATCTTTGATCTGCATAATTTGAGTGTACTTTATCTGCTGAGTTGAACAAATTCACTGGTCAATTGCCTGCAACATTGGTGAATACAATTTGTTCTCACTTGGTCTTCAGTCCCTAACATTTGTTCTCACTTTCAAAGGCCTATCATGTTTATTTGTCTGCAACACTTGAGGTCTCTCTTGGCACTGCAGGAACTTAGGTACACAAGATGGTCATTACTTTGAACTTCTGTAAGGACGAAATGCCACAAGGTCAAAATCTAGATGGAAGTCATTCTCAGTTACAACAAGCTTCAAGGACCAGTATGGCCAGGTTTTGGTAACCTGAAAGGCCTACATGTTATGGACCTGAAACATAATAGCTACATGTAATAGATCACGATTACAACAAATTACTACATGTAATGCTACAATGAGCTGCATTGATTCATTGACATTGCAGGAAACCTGGATGGCTGAATGTTTCCAAGTGTACTTAAGGAGCTGTTAATGTTTTGAGACTGAACAGGACGGATTAGGACGGATTAGATAGAGTCTATACTTCTGCAATACATAATGACAATGAGCTTAATGTACAAATAACACAATAATGAAAATTATATTTTGTCCTGTAAAATGAAGAGCTATCCCCTAGCAACTTAGGATTCTTAAACGAAAATCAACAAACTAGCCAGAATAAACAAATTTGCACATCTCTGCTTGAATAAACAAATGATGGTCAGAAAGTGAATCCAACAATTAACCTGTGTTCAGTTGGACTTGAAAACATGTGTTTAAAGTCTTAAATGCCTCACTAGTAACGTGCCATTATTAAAATTTGATCCATCCCTTTTTATTAAAATAAGTATCTATAATATTATACGAGGCACCTTCTCAAACTGAATATGAAGTTCTTCGCACTTTGATGATTGATATTGCTACACACTTTCCCATAATTGTAAATTCATAATACAAACTTTCAACCCTATATTGTAAGACAACTTATTTTTCTCAAGATCAAATTTCTTTCCAAGAGAATTTACTTTCTTGTATGGGTAAATCAACTCTATTTTTTGAGATAACAGAAGGAAAATTATTTAAACAAATTAAATCGTAATTAGGACAATCTTCATCAGTTATATACCAAAACCTCATAATATAGAGAATTAAAGCTCATGTCAAATGCATGTCAAGACAAAAGTGTATGAACTTACTGATAACTCAAGTCCCACAAACTCTAGGAGCTTAAATCCATCCATGTCATAGAACTAGCACCAAAGCATAGAAAAGCTTCTGCTAGCACATCCTTGTCAGCACAAAGAGGAAGGACAGTCAAACACAACAAGCAATTAAATGAATGCAGATATATAGCATCAACACAACAAGCAAATGGCTACCTGGTTGGATATAGCTCTCACAACTCTGGATCCACACTCATTATGCCATTTCTTCATAACCAAGTGACGTCTCCTAGGCCACTCCTCATTACCACCCCAGGTGAAGTTCTCAAACTGGTTCTATGCTTGAAATATTTGATAAATCGAATTTCCTTGGACTGACACCTACATTTTTATTATATGATTTCTTGCAGGATGCTGTTACCCCACTATCTGAAACAGAAGCATTGGACCTGGTTATAAACAGAAGCAAAATGCGTTCACACTCATCATCTGTAATGGTTCTTCATATTTCCTATGTCACATCATTAGTTGCCATAACTAAACTTGACTGTTAAGCCTATCAACAATTCAATGGCTACCTGTAGTGATACATGTTTCTTCATTCTTGGGCAGCCATTCACTGCCACACCAGAATCCATATAATAGAACTTAAGTTACATCAAAGAAAAAAACCAAATCTAATACAAAATGATAGAAAATGTCAATCACCCAAGTAAGATCATACCTTGGGCAGATAGACAGATGTATAAACAAAGAGACACAAAGATACGCAAATAGGAACATAAACACAGAGAAATAGAGATAAACACAAAGATACATAAATAAAAGTCTCAACATTACAGACCAAAGTCTAAGAGATGTCCACAGTTCAACAAATTTAAAGATCACAAACTCTAAACCCTACTAATACGAAATACACAATAGTCCCATGTTTACAGTCACTAAACTAGTCAAAGATACTTAAACATTTCCCCTATGATCAACCCAAATGTTATTACAATTACAACAACCAAAAGTACTAATCTATTCAACAATTTGTCTTTAGAAACACAATTACGACATGTTGGTTCTTCAAACCATTCAAAGAAACGACACTTTTGATTGGTTCTGAAATTAGCACATCCGAATGTAATTTTTTTATATAAAAGCATTACGGATTAAATGCACATACGAATAGATGAGTTCGAATATTATATCCACTTATTATGGGATTCAACCATTACAAACCTAAACCATACAAATTAAACCACTTTAAATTCCCACCCCCACCATCACAAATATAACACACAGGCGAAGCAACTGTCGAACCCCACCTCAAAACCAAAAACAAATTAACTCTATGCATCAAGGATGTTTTCAGAATAACTCACTTTTGATGGCAGCACACTACTCGATCCTGTTGTCTAAGCTTTAATGTCGGCGGAGATTTTTCTGATCAGACCGATACCTGACAGTGCCGGAGTGATGAAGGTAGTTTTCGAAATGTTATGCACAGAAACACAAATATGAAGGACGAAGAAGAACGTTGCTTTCATCACGTGTCCAACGTCTCTTTTCTACCGAGTTTTATTATAATATTCAGGGGTAATTGGGGAAATTTGTCTTATTTCCCCGTCAATCTTTTATTTTCAACCAAACATGGTCTCAGTAAATTTTACACAATTTCCCTGTTATATTTCGGTCTACCAAACAACATTTTTAAAATTTCTCCACTTATTTTATTTTACAACCATTTCTCCACTATTTATATTTACCTGGTTATAAAAAATTTCTCCTATACTAAACACTCTCTAGATGAATGATAAAAAAAAGCACAAGGGGTAAGTAATTCAAAGGCAAACCGGGCTATTTGAACTTTTCCCTAAAATCTATGTTATTTCAATATAAAAAATTACGGGCGGTTGGGTATAAGAAAAAAATTTGGTTTTTGGAAAATTGACATTGATAATCCTATTTATTTACGTTTGGTATATGAATTGTTAAATTTTTTGAAAAATCAAATTCAAATATTTTTTTGATGCTTTTTGAACCAAAATGCTATATAAGAATACCACTTAGAGTGTGATATTTTTGAATTCCTACGACATAGAAAAATTTCGTATAACTTTTTGATAATATTCTTGATAAATTTTTTGACGTACTAAACAAATTTTTGTAATATTTTAAAAAAAATTACTTTTACGGTAAATTTGTGAAAATCATGATTCATTGATTCCTATGTTTTATCCTTGCCGAACGACATTTCCACTTTATCCCACTACTTAGAAAATGTTTTCACAGAAAAAATAAAAAATAAAAAGTAAAAAAAATCAGTTTGTTTAATTTAGTTTTCATCAGCACCCGAGTGAAGCAGTTCTTCTCTCTCTCTCCGCTCCTCCGTCTGACACGACACCGTCTGCTGCAATCGTTGTCTTCTTCTTCACACTCGCCACACCTACTCTTCACAATTCTCAAACCCTTTCTTCTACTCTCTCACACTCCCCATCTTTCTCTGCGAACTTCCCTTCACTAGAACCCTTCACCACATCCACCGAACCCCACTCCCGGATCCCGATTCCACAAATCCGAAGCTCCACCACCCGAAAACCCGAAAGCTGGAGCAATTGAAGACGATCGGGCGAGAACTCGCCATGGGATCCCAAGGCGGGTTCGGTCAATCCAAGGAGTTTCTGGAGCTGGTCAAATCAATCGGAGAAGCCCGATCCAAAGCCGAAGAGGACCGCATCGTCGTTCGCGAGATGGAAACCCTAAAACGACGAATCTCCGAACCCGACATCCCAAAACGCAAGATGAAAGAGTACATCATTCGCCTCCTCTACGTCGAGATGCTCGGCCACGACGCGTCGTTTGGATACATCCACGCCGTTAAGATGACCCACGACGACAACTTAATTTCCAAACGCACCGGCTACTTAGCCGTCACACTCTTCCTCAACGAAGACCATGACCTCATCATCCTCATCGTTAACACCATTCAGAAGGACCTTAAATCCGATAACTACCTCGTTGTTTGCGCCGCCTTGAACGCCGTCTGCCGCCTCATTAACGAGGAAACCATCCCCGCCGTGCTGCCTCAAGTGGTAGACCTTCTCTCTCACTCTAAGGAGGCCGTAAGAAAAAAAGCCGTTATGGCTCTTCATCGTTTCTTCCATAAATCTCCCTCCTCCGTTTCACATTTGGTCTCCAATTTTCGCAAGAAGTTGTGTGATAATGACCCTGGGGTCATGGGTGCTACTTTATGCCCCCTTTTTGATCTCATAACCATCGATGTTAACCCTTATAAGGACCTTGTTGTTAGCTTCGTTAGCATTCTTAAACAAGTAGCAGAACGTAGGTTACCTAAGAGCTACGATTATCACCAAATGCCAGCTCCGTTCATTCAGGTCCGTTATCCATTTAAGTGTTATGTGCTCTTTTTGTTTGGCTTTGGATTGAACCTGATTTGAGAAAATGTGTTTTGAGTGTGCAGATTAAGTTGCTGAAGATACTTGCATTGTTGGGGAGCGGTGATAAGCATGCTAGTGAGAACATGTATACTGTTATTGGTGATATAATTAGGAAGAGTGATTCGACGAGTAATATAGGGAATGCTATTCTTTATGAATGCATATGCTGTGTTTCCTCTATATATCCCAATCCTAAGTTGTTAGAAGCTGCTGCCGACGCTATTGCGAGGTTTTTGAAGGTTTGTTTTTATTAATTTTTTTTTTGGTGAAGTGAATTCTTTTTGAAGTTTATATGTAATTGTGTACATTGATGTTGCATTGGGGTGTGTTCTGTTACATGTTGTTATTGTTATGTGGGCAGAGTGACAGTCATAATCTCAAGTACATGGGGATTGATGCCCTTGGTCGGCTGATAAAGTTAAGCCCGAATGTTGCTGAACAACATCAACTGGCCGTGATTGACTGCTTAGAGGTGAGGATATTTGTCTTAAATGCTTTAAGAGTTAAGGTGAATGTGTATTGAGTTGCCAATTTTTGTTTTAGTCTTGTAGATTATTGTATGTTCTTCTCACTTTAGGTTAATTTAGTTAGGAGAAGGGTCTCTCTCTTTTAGTTTGTGCTATATGGAAAAGAATCTCTTCATTATCTCTCTATGATGAGGACAATGATTAAGGGTCTGTTTGATTGTGTTTTTGTTTTTTTGTTTTTAAAACTGTTTTGTAGAATAGTTATGAAAACATGTGTTTTCTGTATTTTTTGTTTTGAAAGTTAAATGTAAACGTCGGAGTTACTGTTCATCGAATCTTATACAATTTGTTCTCAAGCCATTTAGAAATCCCTTTCAAAAACCCCATTGTTCGTCATAAAAAAACCCAAACTTCTTGTTGTTTTTTGCGGAATCTTCATCTGTGAAGGTCTAATCACCAAAGTGAGGGCATCAATCACCGCACAATCAAATTCTGAGCAGAATTCAACCGGTCACCACCGTCAGACGCTGTCGGAAAAAATTTTCGGCGACTTTTCTGGGTAAACTTTGTCTTTTTTCATGGCTTCACCCGTCCCTTCCGCTGCGCCCAACACGCCGTCATCTGAAAAAGTTTGGCATTGCAAATCACCAGTTTTGTGGCCCAACAAGGTATGACGTTCCATGTTGACAAATAGTCGTTGGATTCTTGATTCAGGGGCTTTTGATCATATGACAGGTAATACAACCTTGTTTTGTTCTTATACCCTTTACTATCAACAACCATGAATAAGAACAGTCGATGGCAGCTTCTCTGCTATTGCTGGAAAGGGATCTATTAAACTTTCTGAACACATTACTCTGAACTCAATCCTTCATGTTCCCTCTCTTGTAACCTCATTTCTATTAGCAAACTTACCTCTGAATTACATTCTGTTGCCAACATAGTAGTTAGCCGCGCTAGATGCGGGTGCGCACCGTAAGAACGGACTTCGCGTCACGCCAGAATTGAATTGCGGCCATTGTGTCCGGTTTTGTGGTCAAATTGCGGACAAATAGCTGGATGTGGGTTTTTAGTCGTTTTATTTAACCTAAACCCATTCCCTCTTCCTGTTGTATGAAGTTGCCCCATTCCATTCTATCTCTGCGAAGCTGCACCATAGCTTTGTGTTGTCTCTTGCTCTCTACTTTGGCTTCCTCTCTCTATCGCGTGCTGTCTCTTGCTCTTTGCTATGGCTTCCTCTCTCAATTTTTTTGGCCTGTTATGTTTTGTTGTTTCCCCCCCCCCTCTCTCTCTGTCTATGGCATCTTTTTTATTTTTTTTGGCCTTTTTTTATTATTTTTTTCTATCAGCTTTTGTTTTTGACTTTTTTTCTCGCATCATTTTTTTTAATATTTTACCATTTGTACCAACCCAATCAAATGGAGCCACCTACTCCAACTTATGACCAATTCTAATGGCCACATCTTTAGCCACATTAATATTTTTGTTTTGGCCTGTACCAATGTTAAGTTGGGTCCAACTATCACTTTCATCTTGGGATCAACATTATTGCACATACCACTGATGTCACCCTTAGGGATAAGAAAAATGTCACCTAACAATGTTGTCTCATTCTAAGGAAAAATTAAATATCAGGACAAACAACAAAAACTTGGGGTTTAGTAAACCTAAATATTGTGTTCAAGTATGTTAAATTTACTATTGGTTATAATATACTTTTAAAAAAAATAGCTCTTATATAATTGTTACATCTTTGATTATATTTAAGAAAATGGCTTATTATCACATTACATTTTTTTTATTGTGAATGAATGTTTTTATTTTTAATATATATATATATATTTATCTTATATAATTGCTATATTCTTTATTGTATTTAAGAAAATGACTTGTTATCATATTACTTTTTTTATTATGAATGAATTTTTTTACTTTTTAATATATATATATATATATATATCTTATATAATTGCTATATTCTTTATTATATATTATCATATTTTTTTATTATATATATATCTATATATATGTAGGTTCTATTATTTCGCAATTTCCGCAACCGCAATCCGCTATAACGTTTTTTAGAGTTGGCCGGGCCGGGCCGCAATCCGCAATTGATAACTATGGTTGCCAAGTTTTTTGTCCATGCTTGTGTTTTCCAAGAATAGGACTCGGGGCTAATGATTGGCAGTGCTAGAGAGGAAGAAGGGCTCTATTATTTTGAAAAGGATCTTGTGAAGAGAAAATTTTTGTGAACCACTCGGTATGTTTGTTAGATGATTGTAATGATGTTTTGTTGTGGGATCGTTGGTTAGAACACCCAAATTTTGTTTATCTTTAGAAGTTGTTCCCAAACTTAATTATCAATAAAAATCCCAATTCTTTTTCTTGTGATATTTGTCAGTTTGCAAGACATTCTCGTGTTTCTTATCCTCCTAGAGTCCATGATGATTCTTCTCCATTTACCTTGATTCATAGTGATATATGGGGTCCAGCTCGTGAATAAAATATCTCTGGTGCTCGTTGGCTTATAACTTTCATAGATGATCAGTCTAGGGTATATTGGTATACCTTCTAAAGGATAGGTATGATGCTGCATTCACTTTAAAATCTTTCATGCTATGGTTCAAACTCAGTTCTAGACCTCTATCCAAATTCTTCGAACTGACAATGATGCTGAATATTTTAATTCTGTTCTTGGAGACTTTCTCACCTAGCATAGTATTCTTCATCAAAGTTCTTGTCCTAACACCCCTCAATAAAATGGGGTGGCTGCTCCTTGAAGTTGCTTAAGCTCTTATGTTTACCATGCATGTCCCTAAATACTGTTGGGGGAAGCAATCTTGACTGCAGCATACCTCATCAATCAGATGCCTTCTCGTGTCCTAAATTTTCAGTCCTTTATCTTGTCTTACCCACACCTTTACTTCGTTCTAGGCTCATTCTTCCCTTCCTCCCAAGTTGTTTGGTTGTGTGGCTTTTGTACATGTTCCTCCCCATCAAAGGTCCAAGCTCGATCCTAAGTGTATTAAATGTGTATTCATAGGATATCCTCCTAACCAATAGGGTTACAAGTGTTACTCACCTTCTCTTCGTAAGGTCTTTGTTTCTATGGATGTCACATTTGATGAGAGACAATCATTTTTTCCTTAGACTTCTCTTTAGGGGGAGTCTATTGGGTAGATGAAGATAAGCCTTGGAAACCAAATGATTTTGTTGTTGGAGACAAGGGGAGTCTTTGTCCAAAAGATAGGGGGAGTTACTATGCCAAAGAATGGAGATCCTCCTGGTAAATGGAGAAAGTTTTATAGCAGGCAAGAATCACCTCAGGAGCCTTTAGACTGCTAGGATTCTGACTTGAGCCTTAGTTCCAACAACACTGATACAGTCGACCTAGATGTGCCTATTGCTCTCTGGAAAGGTACTAGAACTTGTATTGCTCATCCTATTTCTCATCATATCACGTATGAAAAATTGTACCCAAGTTTTCGTGCTTCCAACACTAAGTTAAACAGTACAAAAATACCAAAAAAATCCAAGAAGCACTTGATGATCCAAAATGGAGGAATGCAATCTTTGAAGAAATGGACGCGTTCAACAAAAATTGAACTTGGGAGTCCGTAGCATTACCCAGAGGAAAGAAAACAGTAGGTTGCAAGTGGATGTTTACAATAAAGTTTAATGCTAATAACTGCATCAACAAGTACAAGGCCAGATTGGTTGCTATGGGATTCACTTAGATAGACTCATGTGATAGACTATCAGGAGACATTTGCCCCTGTTGCCAAGCTTAACACTATGCACTTGATTGGCCCTTACAACAAATAGATGTAAAGAATGCCTTCTTGAATGGTGATCTACATGAAGAAGTTTATACGGATCCACCACCTGGTTTTGAAAAGGGAGACAGTTCAGTATGCAAGTTGAAGAAGTCTCTTTATGGTCTTAAACAATCCCTTAGAGAGTGGTTTGAGAAGTTTACTCAAGCTGTTAAGGGAAGAGGATTCCTCCAAGCTCAGACTGATCACACTTTATTTTTAAAACACTCTAATGGTTGTAAAATTGCTATTCTCATTGTTTATGTTGATGATATAATTGTCACAGGTAAAGATTGTGAGGAGATAAGCTCTTTGAAGAAGTGTTTAGCTGATCAGTTTGAACTGAAGGATCTTGAATCTCTCAAATATTTCCTGGGAATGGAGGTTGCTTGAAATAAGGCAGGGATTTCTTTAACAAAGAAGAAATATATTCTAGACCTATTACAAGAAATAGGAATGTGATAGGAACCGGATCAGAGACACACAATAACAGAATGGAGAACAACACTTTTTGGCCTAGAAGGCCATCTTCTGGATTTTTTGTATAATATGGAAACGAAATTACAATCCAAAATGTTGAATAAAAGAGTACAGGGAAGCAGAAGACAATTAGAAAGACAAATTACAGTGACTCATCCTAATTACAGAAGCTAAAGTTCTAGAGGAAATCTAGAGCCCCTAGTCTCTTCCAAATCACCCCAAGGTGCCCAAGGTTCCAAATGCCCAAAAGATGTCTTTCCTTACTTCCCTGCTGCCTTTTAATCACCTCACCCTCTCTGCTTGCCACATCATCTCTTCTAACAGAATTGGAGCCTTCCAACAACCTCTCCTTTAGAATATTCCTTTCATTAGCTGAGTCATCCTTCCTAAATAATTCTCTGTGGCAATCTTTATGATAAACCATTAGTGGGGTCCTATCAGAATGCTTGGGTGCAGGCCAACAGAGACTACAGTTGAACCCAATATTAAATTGGGAATTGAAGATGGGAAAGAAGTTGACAAAGAGCAGTACTAGAGATTGGTGGGGAAGTTGATCTACTTATCTCACACAGCTTGATATTGCATATGCCATTAGCGTGGTTAGTCAATTCATGCATTCTCCTAAGGAAAAACACCTGAGTGCAGTTTATAGAATTTTCAAGTACCTCAAAAACACCCTTGGTTGCGGATTGTTCTCTAAAAGGGGACACAAAAGGATGATTGAAATATATATATAGATGCAGATTGGGTTAGCTTTGCATTGGACAAATATATATATAGATGCAGATTGGGTTAGCTTTGCATTGGAACGAAGATCCACTTCAGGATGTTGTACCTGTGTCTGGGAAGATCTTGTGACCTGGAGAAGTAAGAAACAAACAGTTGTTTCCTGGAGCAGTGCAAAAGCAGAATTTAGGGCTCTAGCCCATTGTATTTGTGAAAGAATTTGGTTAAGAAGACTCCTTGAGGAATTGAAGATCTATTTTTCCTTACCTATAAGAGTGTATTGTGATAATAAGGCTACTGTCAGTATTGCTTAAAATCTAGTTCACCATGATAGAACAAAACATGTGGAGGTTGATCGCCACTTTATCAAAAAAAAAAAAAGATTATAGAAGTGTGTGTATGATGTATATTCTTATTAAAGAGTAGACCACAGATATCCTCACTAAAGGCCTACACGGACCAACCTTTGAAGACCTCATTGGCAAGTTGTGAATGATCAACATTTACCTCCCAACTTGAGGGAGAATGTAGAAAATCAGGATTAGATTCTTTCTGCTTTTATTTCCTATTAATTAGTGATTGATTTTTTCCTTTAATAGGAATTTGAATTTTGAATATGCTTTTATAGGATAGGGCTGATGACTCATTGCTGAATCATTTTTATCCATTTTTTTCTCATTTGCTCTTGTATAAACACCCCTATCAGTGTAAATCAAATGTATCAATTTTTAGAAAAACCTTTGTTTACATCTTTCAATAGAAACAGTATTTAAACAGGGCCTAACTAATTCTTGGGACAAAGTTTGTAGAGAAAATGTACATGCAAAGGGTTGATATTGGTATTAGTCATGGATATAGTCGTGTACTTTTGGCTTTACATGGCTAAAAAATAAGCAATTAGAATTGTTTGGATGATCACCTGTTTGCTGCATCCTTGAGTTTAATTAACATATATTCTCTAATGAATACCCTTCGACAATTTTGCAGGTTTTTTTTTTTTTTTTTTTTTAATGTAGAGTTTAGACTGATATTGGAGACCGTTGGCGATTAGTGTCATGTCTTAGAAATTCATTATGAAATATGAAGAATTTGCCAACAAAGTCACCATTAGGGTGGATTAATGTTTGTTGTATGCGCATTGACTTCATTTTATTGTGAGAAATATGTCCCTTTCATGTCTTAGAAATACATCATGAAGAATTTGGTGACAAATCTTGTAAGATGATAAGTTAATGCTTGTTAGATGCTAGGTTGTCGGTAGCGGCGGCCAGCCGCTACAATCGCGATACGGCGCTGGCCGGTAGTAGAAGGTAGCGGTGTAGCATAGCGGCAATACCGCTACCCGTTACACCGCTATACCATTAGTTCAAGTGAAGATGAAAGTGAGGGAGAAGATTTGTTGGAATTTGATGGAGAATCTAGAGATGATGATGATTTTCTTTATTAGTTCACTTCTTGTATTTGACTATTTGACAATTTCATTGTTCATTTGTGTTTAATTTTGGATCCTTCCTTTATGTTCTTTGTATTTGACATTGATTGTGGAATTATGTGTTTGAGTTTGTGTGACTTCTTATGTTTGAGCATTTATATTTGTGTAGCATTAGACTTTTAGTGTAATATATATGTAATTAATACTTCCCCATAGCGGCAATACCGCTATACCATTTTCGGGGTCTGCTGCTACTCGCCACTAACTGCTACTGACAAGTATGGTCAGATGTTGTCTGACTTTGTCTGAATGTGAGAAGCATGCTAATTTAAATCAATTGAATGGATCTACCTTAAATGGATCCACCTTGTATTTAATCGTTAGTTGTATGTTTCTCTATCTAATTATATTGTTTATCTATTCTATAATACATTAATCTATGACATGATTCCTGTATGTGAACTCAACAAGATTTTGTTTTGTCTGGTTTATTAAAATTTGCAATTGTATCTGGTTTTTGGTAACTAGTTATTAATCTCAATTTATCTTTGCTCTTTAGAATGACGCACACATTCGTGAGCTTTTGGAAGAATATTTCAATTTATTAAGCTCATGCCAAACTTTGCAGTTCGGATTAAAATTTAATTTGTGTGGTGCAGGACCCTGATGATACGCTGAAGCGAAAAACTTTTGAACTGCTATACAAAATGACTAAGTCCTCCAATGTGGAAGTGATTGTTGATCGGATGATTGATTACATGATTAGCATAAGTGATGATCATTATAAAACCTATATAGCATCTCGATGTGTAGAACTTGCTGAGCAATTTGCACCAAGTAATCATTGGTTTATACAGGTAAATGGAATTGTTGCCTTTATGTTCTTGATTTTGAATTCTTTATTTTTTGCAAACATCCATTGATAACTAATAATACCTTATTCTTTGATTACACAGACCATGAATAAAGTTTTCGAGCATGCTGGAGATCTTGTGAATATTAAGGTGGCTCATAATTTAATGCGATTGATTGCTGAAGGATTTGGAGAGGATGATGCTGCTGCAGATAGTCAGTTGAGATCGTCTGCTGTATGTAATTTATATAATTGCACCCATTTATTTATTGTGTCCACTACAGAATTGTTTATATGCATGCATCTGTTACTGAGTGGAAGCTGTTTTATGAGGTGTAGGCTGAGTCATATTTGCGCATTATTGGAGAGCCGAAGCTTCCGTCAGCATTTCTTCAAGTACTTTCTATCTTACTTAGGTTTTATATTTCCTCACTTGTTTTACTTTTCAAGAAATTAGATCTGTTTTTTAGCATAATGTTTAGTACTGATTACAGGTCATCTGTTGGGTTCTGGGGGAATATGGCATGGCAGATGGAAAGTATTCTTCTTCCTATATCACTGGGAAGTTATGTGACATAGCAGAGGCATATTCTAATGATGAAACTGTTAAGGTATTTATCTAATGCCAATTTTTTATTTTATAATAGTGAAGTTAACTTTTTATTGACGGACTTTGATTATCAGTGGATAGTTTCTTTCTATTTTATTGTTGCTGTCAATATTGACATCAATATCAAAGTAAATGCTACCAATTTGAAATTAGGCATAAATATGGCTACTTGTGTTTGAAGCACAATCTAACTTTCAATTCTAGTTAAAAAGCTTCATTCCAGTTTTATTGAGAAGTTTTCATCAGGATTGTTAGTCTTTTTCTCCTGTGTTTTCCCCACTCCCCTGCTGGATCTTTACTCTGTCTCTCTTCACTCCAAATAAAACACTTGATTCTCAAGAATCAAGTACTTCAGTTTGTTTCTTTGGTAGCTAAATGCTTCTTGTCCAGGTCTGCAATATGGTCTGTGTTAATAGTTGCCATGTAAATTAGCCTAATTATTTAACATGAAAAATACATGCTTGGACAAGCATTATCACCTTCTAATTGATCGAAATGGGTGAGTGTGGAATTAGCTTTTCCCTGGACTTACTCCGTTACATGACAATCATCTTTATTGACTGTGATAAGCAGTTATTCTAGCTGTTTCATTGATGTATTGATTTCATTGGTGAGATTCCAGTAGTTCCTATTCTGTGCAAATGTGTGGATGTGTTAGAATATATCATATAATAATAGGATTATATCTTAATATAGTTTAGAATATCCTAGAGGATCTCTTACGATTAGTTTTCATATTTCCTTACATTTCATTATTTGTTTCCTATTTTAGGAGTCCCCTATTTAGTAGTGCTATGTCTTTTGTAATGACATCAATCACTTCAGATCACATCAATATACAATATTGTTCAATCTTCTCCCTTTTTATCTGTCTATGCCTAAATATCTATAATTTCAACAGGATGCGTTAGAACAACAACTTATGATTGTGTAATGGTATTCCATATTTGTATTCTTGATTTGTAGTTAAGGGTGTGATGAGATGTCTGTAATTGGTTTTGGGTGTTTCTGAATGGGGAATATAGTATTAGTATCAATGTTGTTAAAATCGAGATCATACGCAGGATCGGCAGTGGGTAATAGGATCGTAAATCGTGGGATCGACATAGATTGTAAGATCCTACTACCTAAAATACAAAATTATATTCAATCATATATATGCATGTAAAATAACTTATATCAATTGTAAAACTCATAAACATAATATAAAAGTCGTAAGACTCCTAACTCATAACATAAGTCAAGGAGAATAAGTCACAAATAATAAGAATGATGAGGGTAATAAGTCAAGGAGAATAACTCATAACATAATAGTCTTTTACAAAAAAGAAAAAAAAATGATAAGAATGATGAGGGCCACAAGTAAAATATTAGAATGATGAGAGAGTAAACTTTCTTAACAGTGTTTTAGAAAAAAAGAAAAAGAAAAAAAGAGAGTCACTATAACATGTTTTATTTTAACACCCATGAGGGCCACGAGTCCCACCAAACCAAAGTTTCTCTTTTACACTTTCCGTGTTTCACTTTTACAATAACAGTAAAAGACAAAGTATAAGTGCATAACATAAACCAGAGTTGGAGACGTCTTTGGTTAGCAGTCGGGAGGAGATGAAGAATGGCAGTAGCAGTCGGGAGGAGATGAAGAATGGCAGTAGCAGTCGTGCAGCAATAGGGAGAAGGTGAACAGTATCGTGCAGCAACAGTCAGAGCTTTCGTTTTCTTTCTCACTTCTCAGTCGGTCAGAGACGTTTCTCAAATGTTTTTTTTTTTTTTTCATTTTTTTACCATGTGTTCAGGGTTTTAGTCTTTGGATTTTTTTACTTAGGATCTTGGGCTTACGGTTTATGGATTTAAAAATTTGGGTATTTGAGCTTTTTTTCAAAAATGCTGAAATTGCTACGATCCAAGCGATTTTACAATCTTGCAAGGCGATCCCACTCGATCTTTACCAAAACACGATCCTACCTACACTCAGTGTCGTTTGCTGCCAAAAAATTGTAGGATCGAACGATCCTCCAATTAAAATTGTGATTTTAACAACACTGATTAGTATGACTAATCTTTGCAATATTAAATTGTTTTGTATTGCTGCTTCTGATTATATATTTTCTGCGTAACTTCTTCCATTTCATTCAATTATTGATGTTTATCTTGTTAGTTTTATGACCCCTCTATGACCCTAACCCTCTGTCCTGCTCTAATATACCTATTTAATCAATCTTTCTGCTTGAATAATTTTCAACTAGGACTAACTTATTGTTTATTGAGTAGGCATATGCGATTTCAGCATTGATGAAAATTTATGCATTTGAAATAGCAGCTGGGAGGAAAGTGGATATGCTACCAGAGGTATTTACTGAAAGAATTGAGGTTAATGTTTTGTACCTCTTTTAGGTCATGGGCTTTCTGTGATGGAAGTGAAGGTTTAAATTTTGAGCACAATCTAACCTTTGACTATCCTATCTGTCATTGAACAAAAGAACCACACTAATGATATTTTGTTTTAAGAATTCTTCTAACCTATACAGTGTTTGCAGTTGCACGAATCATGTTACTATTTACATATCTATTTTGATCCATAAAGTTTAAAAGTTTTTTTTTTATGTTTTTTTATTTATGATTTAACAAAATAGAGTTGGCATTGAGGAATATGAAGATTAAAAGGATTTCTGGTTTTAATTAATTTTGGGAGAAATATTACTTTGTTCTAGAAAACTGTTAGTAAGATTTTGATTATAATCTGTTTTGATCTCAAAATTAGTTAATTCAAACGGACTAAGTCTTTATAAATTTCTTTTTGATGCTTCTTTCTGGTGTTATATATGTTTATAAATTCCAACCATGTTTTTCTTTGAAAAGTTGTAGTCAAGAAGATCCTCAACTAACTGCTTTTGTGATTAAATATTTGGTTTTCACTGTATTATATACTTGACTGTTTTCAATTCTTATGTGATTTTTCATGTGGATTGGTTGTTAATGAAAAATAAAATCCTGCTTCCTTTACTACAATTTGATAATGAAATTTGACTGATACAGTACTGCCAGGATGAGTAACTTTTTTTGTCTACATGCAGTGTCAATCTTTGGTCGAAGAACTATTAGCGTCCCACTCTACTGATTTGCAGCAACGTGCTTATGAATTGCAAGCCCTTATTGGTTTGGATGCACGAGCTGTTGAAACAATAATGCCGCAAGATGCAAGTTGTGAAGATATTGAGGTTATCATTAAAATTTTACATATTCATGAACAAATTTTTTTTTTTTTTTTACATATTCATATATCATTAAGACTATAATATTTTGTCTGTGTTCGTTCATAATGCTTTGTGCACTTTTTTGGTGTTTAGTGCATGTAAAATGTGTGGTCAAGGAGACAATATGCTTTTAGTAACTAAAAGTTATTCATCACCTATCAGTTCCAACCATCCTACCATAATTAGCTTCTGTAGCTGCATACATGACTTGAAAATGTTGAGTTGATTCCTAATGGTATTTGATTGGACTGCACTCCCACCCTAGGACTATTAAGAAAAACCAAAAAAAATTCTCTGTTTTTAGAAACCTTACCGAGAAAATAAGGCAGACTTCAACCCCCTTAACACTTACGATTCTGGTGACCATTCTTTTTTCTATTTTACGAAGATAGCCTGTTTATAGCCTTTTGATCTAAAGTTTGAGTGGTGTTTGGTGGTTGCAATCCAAGATTTGGCTTTTATCAGTGGCTTAGATGTAGAAAATGTAGTTGTTTTATTGTCAATTCTCATATTTTTGGTCAAGCTCTGCGGCTCTGCCACAATTGTAGTTGGTGCATAGACTTCTTTCCCTTCTTTCCCTTCCTTCCAGTATAAAAGTTCCCATTCATCCTGAAAGAAAAGTTACATCTTAACATAGTATTACTTAGTTCCATGCGATAATTTCTCTTGCAAAAATACTGTTGCTTAGCTAGAGATTTTTTCCTCTTAGTAGATGTTTAAGGAATTCATGTACAATCTTCTTTTCTTCTTATTCTTAATACAACTTGAGAGTTGAGAAGTACAATGGAGGCTCCAACTCCTTGAACAATTGATATTTTCAAGTTAAACTCCTCATTGTTTAAAGTTAAACCTTGCATTAATTATTGTTAGGGATTGGATATTATGCCTACCTTTTTTAATTTCTACTTTACCTACTTTTCTTCAACACCGTTAAATCACAATCTCAAGCGACCTTCACCCTTTTTCTCTCCTCCAACTATTGGTTCAGATTGTGATCTAACTGTTTTGGAGAGAAGTTGGTAAAGGTGTAAATCTCGTATATAACGGCTTGCTTGTATGTTTTGAATTCAAACATATCGGGCGTCCCTCACAATAGTAATGGTGGCATATAAAGTTCTCTGTAAACTACGTGAGTTAACTTTTCATTTATGTTTAACTCTTACATACTACCATGCATACTTATTTTAAGTCTTTCGCCATTTAAATAAAGTAAAATGTGCTTTTATTACTATATTGTATGTTAACAAACCGGATGCCGACGGGGTGTTACAGAAGGCATGAAAAAAATAGGCACAATATCTTATCCCTTATTTTATAATATAAGCCAGGAAAATTAAGGCATTCATATTACTGAGATTAGAAGTAGTTCCAAAACCTATAAGTGATGTAAATATTAATTATTCCAGGCTATCCATTCCCCATCTGAAGTACAATAGTCAAGGGGAAAGATGAAGTTATCACTCAGCCAGATAATTGATTTTATGTATAATTTACTGATGGGAAAATCAAAATGTTTGCCCAGATGAGTGAAAGTCAAAATTGGCTGCACAAAGGTCCCACCTTGATGCGCCTACATGAGGGTAAAAACAAAAAAAATGGTCTTTGATGCGGAAGCATAGACAATCTATGCGCCTCATGTTTTAGGATCTGCCCGTTAAACATGTAGGGTTTAAAATTCATACCTTTTTCACTTGAAGGTGTCAAAGTGGATGACTCCCTCTAACAGTAATCCACACGGCTACCTCTTGGTTGCTTCTGAGAAACGCTTTCTCCCTGAACCCTCCCTTTCCTTGGAAGCTCACTAGGCTGCGGCAAGGTGGAGGCTTTCAAGTGTTTTTGTTTATTTTTCTCAAGACTGTAATATTGTCTTGAGGTTAGGTGAGAGGACCAATAATGGAGGAAGAGCGATGAAGAGAAAAAGGGGCGGCCAAAAATTAGGATTTTAGTCCAGAGAGGCGCTGTATATCTTGATCTGAAGAAAAAGACGTTACTTTAACGTGGTTCAGCAAATCCCTTAATCAGCATTAAGAGATGGACGTTACATTAACGTTTCCTCATCAAATCCCTTAATCAGCATTAAGAGACAGACGTTACATTAAATATAATTTTATTTAAATTCATAATTCAAATAAAATAGAAATAATAAATCTCTATCTAATCATATTAGATACAGATAAAGATAATTCAAAACTATCCTTAATTACCTAACCTCTTGAATTTAAATAAAATTAAATTCGATTTTATCCTAGCCCGCAATTTAAATTTGAATTCAAATTCGAAAATTCAAAATTCAAATTCAAATTTCGAATTGCGCCAAAAACTTATTTTGGCCAAGTCAACTATTTGACTTGCTAGGATTCATGGCCCAATACCGTATTGGGCCTACTAACACATTTGGGCTTATTAATAGAAAAATTAATCTTTCACTAATAGTCCAAAGGCGCATGATGATATTGGACTTGGAGTTCAACTCCAACCCAATTACACTTATAGTCTTGAAAAATCCAATAACACTTATTGGTCCAAACTTGCTAAATGTAAGCAATCAAGAATAACCTTAGTGTGTGACCCATTAGGCTTAATTAGTCACTGACATAAATAAACTTGAACCAATTAAACTCTTTTAACAGGCCCAATTTATCTAATGACCACATAAGACACTAGCAATGTTCTGCAGCCCCAGAACTAATTGAGTTGATCAAGTGATCTACCTTTCTAATTTGGATACCGTGCCGGCATCATCCCTCACAACGTCATTCACATTTAGTCGAGAGCAAGGATAGAGTATCATCTCTCTTTATTGACTAAATATAATATTTCACAGGAACTAGGAATCTTCTTCCATTGACTCTAAGATAGATCATGACTCTTCATGATCTCTTACTATGCATAGATTCCCGAGTCAACTAGAAGTCATCCAAACCCTGCCGGTCTTGTGAACGACTAATCCCTTATAGGGAATTGTGAAGTCCTTTCGGCATGTTCATCTATACTCATGTATTCGAGTCATACCCAAGAGTACACTGTTCTCCCCATTTTTCAGGCGGATAAAGTTGTACAGTCAAAGTATAACTCTAGGACATAGTATTCGATGACATCCTTAAGTCTAGGACGATCTGCACTACCAAACGATGAGAGACTTTACAAATCCAATGATACTCTCTATAATGAATCCTTGTGGAGTCTCTCGGTGGGTCAGTTCAGTGCTATTTGTTCTCTAATAGATCCACCCACGACATCACCTAAAACATCACCATGCCTGCATTCCATGAGGTTCCTACCTCGCATCTTTATACAAGTAAATGACGTCGTACTAGTCTTATTGAGATCACCAATACCCTTTCTTGGTGATTCAAGACCAGGAACAGATTTTAGATAATAGACATACAGTGTCCTCGAGTCCTCATGATCATGATCCCTATCATAGATCCCCGAGTGAACACCTGTTCTATTCATAGGGTCTTTATCTTTATTCACATATAAACAATAAAATATTGGCGAGACATAAATATGATAAAGATAAAGTTTGCTCAAATTTATAAATCATGAAATACCACTTCGAAAAAGGTGTTCATCTGATAAAACAGATTGTCTCTTGGACACCTATATACTAACAATGAGATGGTAACCTAAAACCACAATTTTTTGGTTATCCTAAATCCTTTTTGATGAAAAGATGCACGAGGGGTTTTGGGACAGAAACACATTGTCCTCTACTTAACTGTGTTATAGTTGCATTGCTAAGTGTGCTAGTCTTCTTCTAGTCAAATAATATTGCTAGTCTTCGTCTTCTGCCCAGATATTTATTCTTGTCAGTTGTAATATATAATTTATTGCTTATGGATTCTTTTGATTGATTTTTGTCTCTCCTGGAAAAAAATCTTTGGACGATTTGGTTGTTGACAGGTTAAACATAATAGTAGTTTAAATTTGTATTGTACACATGCTCGTCTCTTTTCGCTTAATGTAATAATGTGCTTTGGAACAATGCATATCATCATATGAACATTCTTGTTTTTCTGATCTAAGAATATTGACATACTGAATCTTTTATGCAGGTTGATAAGAATCTTTCTTTCCTCAATGGTTATGTCCAGCAGTCTCTAGAAAGGGGTGCTCAGCCCTATATTAACGAGGATGAGCGTACTGGAATGGTGAATATGAGCAACTTCAGAAGCCAGGATCAGCATGAATCTGCACAGCATGGTCTGAGATTTGAGGCATATGAAGTTCCAAAGCCTCCAATGCCATCAAAAGTTGCTTCAGTTTCACTTTCATCCTCAACAGACCTTGTTCCAGTACCTGAGGCATTGTATCCTAGGGAGACTCACCAGATCTCTTCAGTTGGAATAGCATCAGAGACAGGATCATCAGAGCTTAAGCTAAGGCTTGATGGTGTTCAGAAGAAGTGGGGTAGGCCAACTTATTCGTCTCCAACATCATCTTCCTCAAATATTAGTTCCCAAAACCCAGTGAATGGGGTCACTCAGGTGGATGTTACAACTGCTGTAAATTCAAAAGCACGTAATAGCTACGATTCTAGAAAGCAAAAGATTGAAATTGATCCTGAAAAGCAAAAGCTTGCTGCTTCATTGTTTGGTGGTTCAACTAAAGCTGAGAAAAGATCATCAACTAGCAATAAGGTTCCAAAGGCTAGTGCTAGTGCTGCAGACAGATCTCAGGAATCAAAAGCTGAAGTTGTACCCAATGAAGCAACTGGGGAGAAAACTAATCAACAATCTCCTCCAGATTTGCTTGACTTGGGTGAACCAACTGTCACTGTTGCACCTCCCCCTTTGGATCCATTCGAGCAACTGGAAGGACTTATTGACCCAAGCATTAATTTTACTAAAAATCATAGTGGTGGAGCTGCTACAAATGCACCTGATGTTATGGCACTCTATCCAGAGACTACTGCTAGTGGACAGAGTAGCAGCGGTGGCTATTCTATCTCTGTGAGTGGGGATAATGTAAATCTTTTATCTGAGTTGTCGAATGCAGCCGTCACAGGTACTACTGGAGAAACAATTATGACGCCTTTGTCACAATCTGTAAAGGGTCCAAGTGCTAAAGATTCTTTGGAGAAGGATGCAAAAGTCAGGCAGATGGGTGTGACGCCCTCAAGTCAGAATCCCAACTTGTTCAAGGACTTGCTTGGCTAATCTGATTAAAAGGACAATTCTAAATCATATGATGTTTGATGATAGATTACCTTGCGACTTGCTGCTCATGCAGTTTCCATATCTGATATATGCAAAATTGAATAATATAAATTACGATCAGACATGGATAGTTGCAGCCATCCAGAATGGGGTGATACCATATCCAGGAATGATGGCTAAGCCAGGTAAAGAGTTCTTGTTGCAGAATATAGCTTTCGTAGCAATTGAATGCATGAGGCTTTCCTCGTTGCATCCAGGTTTTGGTCCACTCTAGATTCTGAAGGGTACTGTTGTGCACGGTCATTGCATTTTACTCATTAAGTTCGGAGTCATCTTTGTTGTTCTACCAAAGCTGTAACTTTTTTGTCCTAATTTTTGTGCATTTTTTCATGTATGTCCATATAATGGTTTTTCCAACAGTGAGAAGCTTGATATTGCGGTCATTATGAGTTTGATGTATGGCATTTGTACACGTGAAAGTTTGTGATAAATGAGGGTAGGGTCATCCATTCCTTTGTAGAAGACCATGTGTCCATGATTGGCTGTGTTTCATTCTTCTTTGTCCTCAGGTCGTTCTCCATTTATCTATCCCGCTGATGTTTCGGGTATTGTCTTTGCAATTCGTGCTTCCTTTTTTTTTTTTGGTATTCTGCTATAAATTTTATCCCGAGTGAAATGACATTAATTCTTTTTACTCCAGTAAACATTGGAAATTTACTCTTTGGAAGCTGAGACCCCGATAATCTGACTCAAATTTCCCTGCTTATGGTCGGGGTTAGGTTAGTTCGGTTCTAAATTATCTAGATCCTATGTAACCACGATGGCAAGCTGAAATTAGAAACAAGATTAACCATATTAAAGAAGGGCGTAATTGGCAATCGTAGATTGCGATTTCAATAAACATTGTGTTCTTGGAATCCGACATATCAACAATTTTTTATTTTTTTTTATTTTTTTATATCTTTTATCGTTATGCTTGTTTGAAAATTTTAAAAACATGAATTCATTTTCTTCATAACTCGTTTTTTTCATAAAACGTTTATTACCAATAATGTTTTGGTATGTCTTAATTAATAGTTAACTTTGAATACACAGACGGTGGTCTTTGGGGATAAATCATTCTGTATTTAGAATTTTGCACCCATCTTGGACTATTGCGGGATCGCTAAATGCCGAAATCCAATGATAGAAGTTTGTGTGGTATTAGCCGATTAGGGGAGTGTTATTACGGTACAGTTTATATGGCTCTTTCATCGTTATATTTTTAATTAGTTATTAACAACAATTTTAATACCATTGAAGATTTATTTTTTTAACTTACGTATAAAAGTTTTTATAGTTCAATTATTTAAATTTAATATTTTACGGCTGGGCCAAAGCTTCGAAGATAATCTAATAGTTATTGGAATTCGACTAAGGATGTAATACAGACTTAAATTATTTTAAAAAGATTAATAGCTATAATTTTAAATTATTGAATAGATGAAATTTTTATTCAATTGAAATATTTTAAGTTTAGTGGGCCATAATTTCATTTTAGTTGTTTGAAAATTGTATTTTTAAAATTCAAAATAAAATTTACGTTTTTTTGAGTTAGGTTTTTTCATTATTTTGTGCCATATTGAAATATATTAAAATTATTTTACGATATAATTTCAAATAAAAAATATTTATAATTCAATCAGATATTAACTATGGTATGCATGAAATAAATAACAATTAATTATATTTAAAAAAATATATAATATTTTTTTATTAAAAAAAATTAAAGTTTATTGTTTATCTACCTATAATCTAACCATTTTCTATTGTATCATTTAACGAGTTTTTGACTTTTCTACAATTATAAGGTCACTCGTTTTGTTTTCTTTTTTAAAGCGAAAGAGTATATGAACCAATGATAGTGGTAAACGTCAGTATAATGACAATGAATTAAAATGAAATTAATTTTTGAAAAAGTGGTTGTTATATTAATATAAAAATAATATGTTATCAAGCTGGGTTGGGTCTTAAAACAAATTTTTTCGAAATCTTGTGAGAGAAGTAGAATGAGAGAAATAACTTCATGTAACTAAAGAGTAACATAAAGACATAACGTATAGTTAATAATTAACATTACTGAGAACAAGAAAGATGATTTTGATCTTCAACAAGTGTTGGTGTTTCATTCATCTACCACTTCGCATGTTCTTTCTACTTCTAGTGCACCCACTCCTAGAGATTCCTCGTATCACTGTTGCAGCAGCACTACGACATGTCGGCATTATTTCATCATTACATAAGTACAAGCTCCGCAACTCATTTCAGACCACCAAAACTCAGGATCAATTTTGGCATACTTTTGAAGATGGTTCAAACTTTACTTCCCTAATTTCAAAGTAGGACCGTCACCCTTGGAACAACCTAGCTTTCTTACAAATTCTTCCAACCTTTCACACATGTGTTGCATATGATAATTTTTGTGTGAAATCATTCATCATATGGTTTAAATGACGGGGTAACACATTTTAAGAGAAAAGCATACCATAAACCTTTTTGTGAGATTTTCTTGCAACAAGAATGGAACTTAACACGTTTTAGAAAGTATTTTGATTCTTTCTTAGTTGAATAATTCCATTGGATAAATAATCAACTTCAATCTATTAAATTAAAGGATAATTATTTCATTGTAGTTTAATTTTTTATTTTATCTTTCTTCAAAGAATGACACGTTATCATCATTCTTTACTTATATACTTTTTTAAATTTTAAATTCAAATTCTCTTTTACTCTAATTTTCACATTCCTTTATATATATATATATATATATATATATATATATATATATATATATATATGAGGTAGGATCTCTTGACACCGGTGTCAAATTTGAAATTTGACACATCATCTGAGAGCCGTTAGATAAAAAAAGATCAACGACTCTGATTTGTAAGCATGTGACACCATTGATTTTTTTTTTTTATCTAACGGCTCTCAGATGAGATGTCAAACTTTAAATTTGACCCTTATAAATATATGTGTGTGTGTGTTCGTTTCCATATTCTAATATATTTACCCAAGTGTGGTGGCTCAGTTGGTAGCATGGGGACTGAGTGGTGGGAGAGGACCTCGATTCGAATCCCACCAACACCATCTGGGGAGGGGCATAAGTACCGTAATCCTTGGACTCGCACCCGAACTCTGGATTAGTCCCATAGGCGGCTCAAAGAGTCGAATCCGTGGGGATACCAGGGGGTTCTGATTTGCCTCAAAGAGATAATTAGGATCAGTTTCCAATATATATATATATATATATATATATATATATATATATATTACATCTTTCAATTTTTTTTAACTTACTTTAATTTATACTATAAGTGAACCCCCTATGAATAATAAAGCTTTTACTAGAAGTTTTTAAAAAAAGGTCTAGTTATTACCATAATCGATGTGTCATTTTTTAGTTATTGGTGGTGTAATAAACTACATTGAATCTAAACAAATTTAACTCAAATGCTTAAAGCATCTATGAAATATAAAAAAGGTCCAGTTGCAACCCCGATTACTTGGGGCTTGAGTTGCCCAGTGTTGTGCTTTCTCCACCGTTGCGGGTGACCACGCCCCCGGAGAAAAGTGTGATTCTACAACTGTGCATCGAGATGTCGTGTTTCAGTGGGATGGCCGCGATCTTCGGTAGATCGGATTGAATTGCCGATGGCAAATTTTGGAGACCATCATTGGCATGGATAGATCATCCTATAGTTGTGTGACGACTGAATGGTTGTTTGATTGTTGTACCTAGCGTGTGGTGATGCCTCTGTGTGAATCCACATCCAGTTCCTCCCCTTATATATCATTACTGCAGGCTAGGAGAGCTTGAGTGCAGGGGCACTTGGATATGTCATGTTGGGAGGTGTGGTGAGTGGGACGCAGGAGGATATCATTGGCATTCCTGCGGTTGGGGAATTCCTCGAGGCGTTTCCTGAGGAGGTTCTTGAGTTACCGCCACAGCGGGAGATAGAGTTCTCCATAGATTTGTTGCTGGTGTGGGGCCTATTTTTTTAGCTCCATACCGGATGTCGCCACCTGAGTTGGCGGAGCTGAAGAAGCTCATTGAAGATCTTTCGGCGAAAGACTTCATTCGACCGAGCGTGTCTCCGTGGGGAGCACCGGTCAATTTTGTTGTAAGGTATGATGCCTTACGCCATTACTTAATCGTGATGGTGTCTTGTTGAGAATGTGAAATTCTCTTTAGGGAAACTAAGTGTGTAACACTTGGACTTTGTGGTAGGGGCCAAGCGCGATCTTGTATATGCGAGGCAGTGTATGTACAATTCGTTTGTGAGTTGAGTGGTCTCCATGACTCTAGGTTCGAATGTTGATTATTAATATGCTTCGTAAGTAGTTGGCATGTTAACACGTGGAGTAGTGTAAAGCATGAAATAAGTACGATAAATTGTGGTAATGTATCAATGTTATTTCACCTTCAATTGACTCTCGATTTTACAGATACCATGGAGATTGAGGTATACCGTTGCATTGAGTTTGAGTTATTATGTTATTGAAATTGAAAATTTTGCAGGTGTACGTGAACTAAGGTACGTTATTATGTGAATGAATATGTTAAATAACATGTATTGGTTGAAATGAACATGATTATGACTTCGTACTGTGAGATGAATATGAATTTATGTTGTGTATGTTGATTATAAATTGTAAGTCGTGTTGAGGCTAGAGTCATGGAATAGGACCAAACTCACTCAAGTTGGTGTGGATTTGAGTATGTGGGGTTAGGTCACCTATATTGAGAGAGTGACTGGTGATCCCAGTGTGTCGAGCGAAGCTTTTGATGTCTTCGTGAAGTTTCGAGTTTTGACGATGACTTCCTTGTTTGGGGGTGCACTTCTCGAGACGGAGACTGTGAGAGTCAAGATTGAGCTTTTGGAGAAGATCAATAGGCGCAAGTGCAGAGAGAGTGCCTGGACTTTGTGAAGGACCAGGATGGTGTGTCTTGGTTTGAAGATGGACAATGTTGTTTTCGTGTCCAAATGTTTGTTTGTCAGAAGGTGATGTTAGAACACCAGAAGCCGTCTGGTAAGCTTCAACCTCTAGAGATTCCGGAATGGAAATAAGAGAGAATTTCCATGGACTTCGTGGTGGATTTGCCGAAGACTCAGGTTGGCTGTGACTCTATCTGGGTCATTGTGGACAGACTGACGAAGTCTGCCCATTTTCTTCCAGTGAAGGTGAGCTTCACTACAGAGCAGTTGGCCAAGCTTTATGTTCGCGAGATCGTGAGGCTTCATGGGGTGCCCGAGAGTATCATCGGTGATAGGGACCCGAAGTTCACATCTCGGTTATGGGAGGCGTGCAGGGAGCTTTCGGTACGCACTTGAGATTGAGTACCGCCTATCTCCCTCAGACTGACGGACAGACTGAGAGGACCATCCAGACTTTGGAGGACATGTTGAGGGCTTGCGCTTTGGAGCAGGGCTCAGCATGAGATAGGTATCTGCCATTGGTTGAGTTTTCTTATAACAACAGTTTCCATGCTAGCCTGAGCATGGCACCCTACGAGGCGTTGTATGGTAGGAGGTGTCGCACCCTTACCTACTGGTCTGAGGTTGGAGAGAAGGAGTTGTTTGGCTTGGACTTTGTCCAAGATACCACCTAGCAGATTCAGATGATCAGGGAGAAGCTGAAGCAGGCGCAGAATCGCCAGAAGAGTTACTACGATGTCAAGCATTGTCCACTGGAGTTCAGTGAGGGTGAGCACGTGTTTGTGAGACTGTCACCTGTCACCGGTGTTGGTCGGGCACTCGGAGTGAGGAAGCTGAGCCCGCAGTTTATTAGGCCATACCAGATCCTTGGTAGAGTAGGACCAGTTGCCTATCGGCTTGCCTTGCCTCCGAATTTGGCCAACATCCACGACGTGTTTCACGTGTCTCAGCTTCGGAAGTACGTAGCGGATCCTTCGCACGTGGTGCAACCGGATGATGTGGAGGTTCGGGAGAACTTAAAGACTCCCGTCAAACCACTCAAGATTCTCGATCGTGGCGAGAAGCAGCTAAGGAGCAAGATCATTCTGATGGTCAAGGTGCAGTGGACGAGAAGAACTCTTGAGGAGTGTACTTGGGAGCGAGAGGACGAGCTTCTCCGGCAGTACCCTGACTTCCGAGACAGGTATATTCTGATTTTGAGGTCAAAATCCTAAAAAGATGGGGTGAATGTAAGAACCCGAAGCGTTAATTAAGAAAGTTAATTAATTAATCATGAGAAATTAGGAAATAATTCTATAATTGATCCTAATAATTATTATGAGACTTTAATAATTATAGTAAGTGAATAATAATGCTGAAAGTCGCTTTTCTGGCGAAAAGTGCGATACCGGTTCTGCTACTCGGTATAAATGCGTACCGATGAAGTATCCTGAAAAATTATAATAACTGTGGGAATATTCCTTGAATAATATCTAGGACTGCGATTTCAAGTTTCAAGTTAAAATAATGAGAACTGGTGCCATAACTGATACTGGCTATGGAAAAGAGCGTACCGGAAAGGTGCTGCGAAAAATAAAATAAAAATATAATAAATCTTAGAAAAATGAGTAGGTTCAGATTCCAAAGTTTGAGATTAAAATGCTAAGCGTAGCTATTAATGATAATACAGTGTGTTTAAAACTTAATGGACTATATATATATGCATGTTTGGCCCAAAACCCTAGGTGCCACTCTTTTTCTTCGTGACTTGGAGGATGACCAGCTCCTCTTCACATTGTTCCATTGCTTCACCACCCATTTTGTGAGCTTTGGGACCTCTTTTCCTCCATGTCTCTTCACCGTAGCATTGTGAGGGTGAGAGGTAGCCTTTCTCTGGATGTCCAGCTTCTGTGTGTAGAGTTGAGGGGCTGACCTTTGTTGTTTGGGTTGTGGGAGCTTGGTGTTGGTATTTTGTTGCTTCAAGAAGCAACCTTTGGAAAGAAAGGACCTTGTGTGTGCACCATTTTCGTGTTCTTGTGTGTGCCGGACTTTGGGAGCTTCAAGTGAGCTCCAAGAGCACCTTGTGTTTATGTTTGAAGCTTGGGTAAGTTGTACCAACCATGATCATGAGTTTTAATGCTTAAAAATGGAACCTTGATGCATGTAATGATCTAAAGTTGATATCTTGGGGTTGGGTAATGCTAAACACACCTAGAAATGCATGTTTAAGCTTCTGTAATCGGTAAAAGTTGGACCTTTGGATTGATATTTCGCGAAATGCAGAATCTGAGTTCTGCAGCGAAATATCCGGATATTGGGTTAGAAATATCCGGATATGGATATCCGAATATTGATATCCGGATATGGGGTTCTGAATATCCGAATATTTATATCCGGATATTGCAAGTCAGATATTCGGATATTGATATCCAGATATGCCCCCGGCGAATATCCGAATATTCTGAGTTTTCGAAGAACAGTAGCTGCACTGTTCATACAGAACTGTATTTGGGGTTTGTGGACCCTAGATTGGTAAAGTGGGACTTCTGTAACGATTAAGCTAAGTTAGAATCTAGTGATTAAGGGCTTCTGGCTTTGTGAGAAGCCTTAAGACATGAAAGTAAAGGAAAGACGTTGTCTTTATGTCATATGCTTGTATGCTTGTATATTGATATGATTGTTGGTCCAAAACAGTTTGTGGTTCTGCTGTGTTTGGACTTTGAGCTTGTGTGGACTCTTGGCATTGAATAGTTAGCTTGCAAGGTAAGCTTTCGTGTCCTCGGTTTAGCCATTGTTGGTTCCACCATGTCCCATGGGGGGATGGTTATATGCATGTTGTTGTTTTCATGATATACTGAATTGTTGAAATGCTATTGAGCTGTTATATGTGAGTGCCTTTATGATATGCATGTGGTGTTCGCCTAGACGGGTTGTGATCCTGTGGGCAGGTGCAGCATGGGCGCATACTGTGTGGGTAATAGACGTATTCCTGCACTTCTCTGGCCAGTAGAATAGCGATAACACAAATGGCATGATTATCTTTTGCACTGCATTGAGTTTTGGAACTTATCCTGTTAAACTGTTTTTAGAACTTATATTGCACATGTAAGTGAGCTTGGGGTGGAAGATCCTTGAGGACCCCTTGTCTTACTGAGATTTCTGTTTAGAGATCTCACCCCACGTTTGGGGAACCATTTTAGGTTCAGGTAATGCGGGGGTTGAGACCTCTAGCGGCAGGAGGCCGGAGCTTAGCTGATATTTCTGCTTTATGATGATTATGCTTGGATGCCGGATATGTCTGTTGCTATTTTGCTTTTAGCTTTATTATTATGTTGTTGCTGTTGAGGCTTGATGGGCTTTGTTGCCTTATTTGGTGAGCATGGGGATTGTCCATGCCGCATTGATTGACTATGTTTTATTTTAGATTCGAGTTGTAATAATGTATCAGGATTATTGTTCGGACTACGTGTTGTAGCTCCGTGACTTAGATACTCACATTTATATCTATATATTGAGGTATTTCAGTTAGATGTCTATTTGCAAGTTACATACAGGCGATGTTTTTATGGAAATGAATAAGTAATCAACTTGGCTAAGTATAATGATGTCATAATTGAAAAGAAAAAGATATTCCGCATTTTAAATTAAGCGTGGCTTAATACGATGACATGTTAACAAATCGGGTATACACGGGGTGTTACAATTATCGTCCCCTAAACAACAGTCATTCCCGTTCCTACTATCGGAACATCACCTCCATTTTAACATTTGAAGGTTTAGCAGCGTTAGTTATAATCCAAACTTGGAGTGATCCTCTGCCCGGAAAATTCCTAATTTTGGATACAAGAAACTAGATTCTTGGGGCTTTAATTTGATATATTATAAGCCTAATTTGAGTAAGAAATAAGGGAGATATGAATTTTTGAAAATTGCTTACAGAAGCTGCATTCTACAGCGCGGAACAGAGTAGTCCGTATTCATTTGAAAACTGGGAAAGTTCTACTACTCCGAATGATACCAAATTTTGACACAACATAGCTGACATCTTAAGATTCAAAATGATATATGGCACGTCCCTATTTGTGGAGGAAGGTATGCTCTCCCAAAATTAACCTAAAAACTGTCATTTTAGTATAAATTTCGGCAGCAGCTCCTTTGTTTATTCAACCTATCCCACTTTATCAAAAATGTGTTATTATGCCTCAAGGGTACCTAATAGACAAAGGTGGCACTCAAGGACCAACAATGTCTTGGTGCTCTTACAACCCCCCACAATTTGACATATTCCCATCCATTTATGATTCATTACATACTTTATCAAAACTTAGAATTATTACAATCATATTGTCCCATTTGCTTGCATCCTTACAATGGATACATAATCATATCTTAAAATAGGCCTATTGCCCTTTCATCACATACATGCTTTCCATATTACACAAGGTCCATGAGTTCACAATTATAATTTTCCAAATGATAAATAATACAATTAAATCCTCCAAAGTACAACATGATAAATCAACAACTAGACTTAGGCAAAATATGGCATGAACAAATATACAATATGCATGATCATGTTATACTACATTATTCACATACATTTCCTACCATTACCCTCAACGGGCATGGTGGAGCACACACGGGGATCAAACCCCAGTACCAAGGGATTACCTGTTAGAAGCTCCCAAACTAGGTAGCTTCAAGAGTTAGTCCTCTACAATCGTGTCCGAGGAAGGCCACCTACAATGATCACACATACATGACCATCAATTAACTTGTCCAACAAGCACAACAAATAACATATTGCAATCCCTCCATCACACTATAAGTTCGGCCACAAGGCCTAAATTGTTACCCAATGTGTTTCAATCACACCTAATCAACTCCATGGTTACACAACCTTTCTCAACACCAATGCAATTCTCATTTACCTTATATTACCACTTAGCATCACGTTCCCCTAATCGTTCCCTTTATGCCGAAAATACATATCAAGGGGGACAAGGTTTTCCACTCAATTCATATGCATTACACACTCATTTTACCTTATTATTAATGATTCAAGGCATCCATAACTCATTTACACCGTTCCTCAACACCTTGTTTTACAAGAACTCCTAGTTCATCCATCAAAATTTGTCTAAGTTACCAAACTTTATCATAATAATTTTTATTGGTTCAATCATCACCATTCACCATTGTGAGCATTAAATTTCAAAGGGACACTACCATTACATGCCTCCAACTACTTCAATCAACTCACAATATTCGAGATTTATACCCATTTTCAATCCATCATCAAATCAAGTCAAGAGTTGGAACACTTACCACAAATGATCTCCAAGAACTCCTAGGATGTGTTTTCACGTACCAAAGCAAGCCAAGCCACCTCCAATGTCCCACCAAAGCTTCAAAATCGTCACTTAATTTTGGGGAGGATCTCTTCACACAGTGCCCCCACTTGAAAATAAGGGTAGAAATGTGTTCCTTTTAAAATTTTACACAAGTTTGGCTTTGGAATCGTTCGATTCCGTTGAGTGTAGCTTGAGTTATGAATTTCTCAAGTTTTAACTTTTTTCTTCGATTGTGGAAGGGGGCTGCGGGTTTTGAAGGAGAAAGTGAGGAAGATGATGCACTCTTACTACTTGTCATGTGCTCTAATATCCCACTTAAGTGAGGTAGTCCCCACAAGTGCCACCTCATTTAAAATCACTCAAACACACCACTAATCTTCAATTAACTCTCAAATCATCCAATTAATTTATGTTCTAATCATCAAATCATCATTTTAACATTCACCAAAGTGATTTAATAATTGCCCTCAACATTATTTTTGATTTCCGATAACTTTTTCCAAAGTATATTTTTCTCCCAAAAATAACTATCTGACGTTCCCCACCTAGGAACGTCGTTCCCCCTTTGGGAACAACATGCTGAATACCGTTCCCACCATGGGAACGTCCTGCTGAATGTCGTTCCCACTCCGGGAACGACCACTATTCATCAATTTTTTTCAAAAAGTGTTTATCCACTCCAAATTTCGTTCTGAATCCATTACCATCATTAGTTTCATCAAATCAAATATGATTTTATCATCTCACAGACTAAGGTTAGGTGTTTGCCAAATTATCATTTTACCCTTCGTGTGTATTTTTACCTGGATTTCAAGATTTTTCCTAAATAAATCCCCTAACCAAACATTTTAACTATAATTAAATGTTTTAAAACTACGAGGTGTTATAAAATTCATTAGGAATAATAATGTCAAATTGGGAGAAAATAGGTAATTTAGTCTAATTTTTAACAGAGATAAAAAAAATAGTATAGAAGAATAAATTATTCTAAGGGAAACACATATGAGAGATTTTAAAATTTCCCCCTTTAAAATTATAATGTTGATTTCTTATCGGTTTGAATTTTAACTATTGAATAATAACGTTTGATGAAAAATTATAATTAAAGCTTCACAAAATTTTATTATCTCAATATTAAAAAATATTTGGCCGTTTCTAAATGCTAAATTTCAAATAGATAATTCATTAAAAATTATAAGATCAAGTAATTTGCAGAAAAAGATTTAAAAATGAAAAAGATAATTTACAACTGGATAAAAATAGAGATAGAATTCCAAATACGATATTTTATTAATTCTATTGTTAAATAATAGATGGATTGTTAAGAAAAAAATGAATAAGAAAATATCATCGATCTCTTGTTAAATTTTCATGTATATAAGCTTATGCTTATCCATTGAATATGTATGATCCTACATGAAAACTTATAAAAGAGAAATACATAAAAAATTTCACCACGAGTCATCCTCTGATTGTGAAGTATATATATATGTGTGCGTGTGTGTAGGGGAAAGTTATATTTACAAATTTTTTGTTTACAAACTCTTAAACTACGGCTATAAAAAAAAACTTTTACAAACTACACTAAGTATGACTGATCATACTTCAATCAAGAGTGTATGACCGATCATACACTGTGTAATTTGTAAGAAAATGAATCCTTATATATATATATATATATATATACACGAGGCATACCTAATAATTAATGTATAAATCGATAGACAAAGATAAACAAGGACGTTCTTTGTCTAGTGTTGTGAATTGTTAAATTTATTCATGGAGCAATGTAGCCCCCCAATAAATATAACCACAAGGTTTCTAATAAGAAAATAATAATCTCCAGTTACTTGGTGTTCAAAACCATATATACCAACATGTAGCTATGGGAACAGATCACTTAAGGCTCAATATAATGCAAATACAACAAAATGATGGTTTTATGTACAAGTTCACAGATGTTATATAAGCGGAGTGTGAGATATTAATCAAATATATGGTAATGATATCTATAAATAATTAAATAAGTAGTTACAATACAATAATAAATTACATATATGGGTACGCATTCTGTGGAATACCATGTCTTGTGACGTTTAAATGTAACTGCTGTGTAATATCTTCATTCCAGGGCAGTTTGTAAAAACTGACGTTGAATATTGTCGCTGAATCATAAATAAGCCGACATTTAACATAACCAACGCAGTAACCATCGTGGAATCTGATAAGACAACTCTTTTAGCATAATTGCCGTGAATTGTCCGTCGCAGAATACAACTTTTCTTATAGTGTATAATTGCAAGCATATATACAAATCCACACGCATGCACACATACACACGCATATACACACCCACATGCACACACATGCCCATATTGAGGTAAGTGTGTTTGGTAATAAGGAAATGGAACTAAGGGTAGGAGAGTTTTTTCCTATTAAGGTATTTTTCCCAAATAGCAAACACGCACAATCTCTCCTTCCATCACTCACACCCTTACTCACAGTTCTCTCTCTCTCTCTCTCTCCATTCACACCAAAATTTCATCTTCATCCCTCTCCCTCAAAGCATCAATCAAGAGAGAAAAAAGTGTGGGAACTTAAGTCCATCTCTTACCTTTCTTTGTATGTGTGACCAAGAAAACCCATTTCATTCCATCACTCTCTCTCACCCAAACTTGACAAAACCCAGTACTTTCCTCCATTATTGGCCGCTACTGTTGAAGGGGGCTAGGAGGATAGGGGTACCATAACCTGCACCATTAAATTGAATAATTAGGATGAATCGAAACAACACCCGAAAGAGAAGGATTCTGCAGACATGGTTAACATTGCTTTCCCTCGCCAAATAACTCAAATTTTTCATGCTCTAGGCTTGCTTTGAAAGTTAATTATTTTGAGATTAGTCTTATAAAATATGATAACCAATGAGTTTATCAATCTTCCCTATTGGCGAGTGATTGAGATTTCATCTTTGAATCCATCCCTTTTGGAAATATTTTTTTTCAGTATCTTATCCATACTTTTCTAGTAGTAACAACGAGTTAGATTAACCACCCTTCAGATATTTCTTCTTAGATAAATAACGTGTTGTTGCTTTTTTTAATAGAAATATCCAATGGACATAAGTAATGTAGCAATAACACTTAAATACAATTGTAGTCCTTAAATTTGTCCTAATTTGGGACAAATTATTTTTCATTTTTCATCCCTATTAGGGACAAAATTTGTTCAATTTTTCGTCCCTATTAGAGATGAAATTTTTTCCGTCCCTATTTGGAATGGATCTAGGGACGGATTTTAGAAACAATATCCTAATTCTATCCCGAGTTGGGATGGAATTAGAGACGAATTACAGAAATTGAAAATTTTCCGTCCCTAATTCCGTATCTAATAGGGACGAAATATTTTTCCATCTCAAAATCCATTCCTATGAGAGACAGAATTTATTTCATCGCTAATTTCGTCCCAATTAGAGACAAAATATTTTACGTCTCTAAATCTGTCCCTAATTCATACTTTTTTAGTGGTGTGTGTGAAAGATATATATATATATATATATATATATATATATATATATGTTTTATTTTTTTGCAGCCACTTTACGTGCATTAGTGACAAATTTTTCACATATATAGGTTAAAATATTTAATGTGGGAAATCATAACCATACAAAAGGTAAAAACATTAAATATGTGCAATCATAACATTACATTTGTCATTGTTGCATGGACAACAACTTTAGATATGATTTTACGACATATATATAATTTGACTAGTTTAATCAATGGATATTAGCTCAGTTGGTAACAAGGGAACTAAGTAAGTGGAAAGAAAATGATCTCGGGTCGATCCTCACATGTCACCTTTAGGAGAGGTTTAAATATTTTCATTTCTGATCCGCTCTGCATTTTAGATTAATCTCATAGCCAACTCAAAGAGTTGAAGCTTATGGAGATACGAGGGATAATGAATGCCTAAACCGCCACACGGCTAATTGTGCTTTAATTTGAATCACAAAAAACTTTTCAACCTTATTCGTGGATATTTGATCTTTTCGTTTCACTTGCTCTAGTTCTTTAACGTTCAAATAATTGAATATTCAACATTATGTCAATCTTATTAAATAAGTTATTTTATTTTATTTTATTAGGAAAATATATACTTTTGACTTTATATAACACCAAATTTTTTAAAATAAATGTTTTCAAAGAGATAGATATATACTTTGATTCATTCATATACCCAAAGATACTTTCCTTCATTTTACATCTAGAATCAAAGGAAAATAACAAGGTGCGTATTCATTACCATTAACTCACAACAACATCAAAGAAACACAAGCGAGACTCTTGTGCTCTTGTTATGAAACATGCAGAACTTCGAGTCAGCATTTGTGGCCAAGGTTTTAGAATTTATGTAAAAATCTTTTTTAAAGTGTTTTTCTGTTCTTTCAGAGATGATTTAGGAGGAAAAGGACGTGAATGAATTCAACCATTTCATGATGAAACAACATAAAGTGGCCACGTGTAGTTTTCGTTGCGGAAAATAGACTAAACAGACTTCGTTTTCGTTTGATCTTATGCTAGATTATGGTCTAGATCCCACCTCTCAGCAAACTATAAGTCTACAAAGACTGTTTTAGATTGTTGATATGTCTCAGTAGTTACCCTTTCCGACTTTTGAAAGTGATGCAGCAGAAAGTTTTTATATGGGATAATGTGGTATATTTATGTTAGGAAAGAAGAGATCTTTTGAGTCCGGTATAAGATTAATAAATTTTACTCTCTATCCTAGTTTTTGATTTTTTTTTATCTAACAGTTATAGTTTATTAACTCAATAAACTATAATTGTTACATGGACAACAACGACTAAAATTGAGAATAAGACTTGTTAGTCAAATGCCTCATGATATAATATATATCAATATAAAATCCATTACTTGCTTAAGTTATTGGAAGAGTTAATTGCATGATATTATCAGAGCTTTGAGATTTAGTGGTTCACAATTCAATTCTTATCACTTCATTCTTTAATAAATATCGTGGAATTTAATTGGTAGACTTGTAAATTATTCACTATAACTTTAATTTCAAAAAACTCTTGCGTAACACGAAGTATTATAAATATAAAATTTATTTATATGTTTATACCTAATAATTTAAACTTTTATTTAATTTAATTTTTGTATGAGAATTGATTTTATTTCCGTATGACGAAATTGCACATTCAGTCAGCATCAGTTGTTGGATGGTATGAGAATGATAGTGGGAAGTACTTGAAAAAAAAAGATAAGTTATATTTATAAATTTTTTATTTATAAATACTTATAAAATATTTTATGTATATCTAAATAAATATACTCTTAAGAATATATAATATTTTTTGTAAGAGTTTATAAACAATTTTTTTTTTTTGGAAATAAACAATTTTTTTTTATAAATATAGTTGTCACCTTCAAAAAGATATCAAAAATTTTATACGAAAGCCAGGATATATGTCCAATCGATTGAGAATTATTATTACTATTATTATTTTGTGAATAAGATCGTATCCTCACATGTTTTGCTAGGGGATTGACACGTATAGATGAGCTGTGCAAGTTCAATAAATGGAGGGTGGAATTACGTAATTGTGACATATACGTCATAGAGTTCTGAAACCAAAATAAGAACAATTTTTTGGGATGTATGGTACATCGGTACTAAAAAAAAAAGGAAATATGAGTGGATTTGATGGAAAATAATTAAAAATATAGGGATTAAAATAAAAGAAAAATTACTCTTTTTGGAAAGAAGATGTATCCCATGCATTGTAGATTTTTCCCATAAAGGGCAGTTTGTCTTCCTACAAATACAGACTATTAGAAACTACCAGTTTCCATATATGAAATAGCAAGTATACCTTCACCATTTGAATTGGAAGTAACCAAATTACGTATGGATGAAAGGCTACCGATAATTAGGCATAGCAGCATTTAAGGACGGTTGACGGTTGAAAGTAGAGAGGGAAACAAAGTGGAAATAAGATTTTGATTTTCGAAGTTGATGAGGTAAAAGATGAGATTATTGCAAAACGTGTTTTCCCTTTTCGATTAATATGAGTAGAAGCTGCATAAAAGAATGCAATTACATATTACACAATAGGAGTACCATACATGGTTCAGTATTAAAAAATAAATAAATCATGAAAATATGGTTTGGTTTTTTCCAATTCGATTAATCGGCTAATCGTTTCTGCATAAGGTTGTCAATCTACCCCTAGTCTTATAGGGGGTTTCAAACTCATGACCTTGCTCTGATATTATGTCCTGGATCAAGTACTTATAAAATTTTGAGTTATAATCAATACACACGTGTTGCATATGACAATTTTTGTATAAAATCATTCATTGTGTATGATTTAAAAAGACGTGGTAATTTACATCAATAATCTTATTTTACTTTTGCAAATAAAGTTTAAGGAAGATAGATTATCTCATTCCAAGAGAAGATATAAGGGCATACCATAAACCTTTATGAGATTGCTTGCAACAAGAATGGAAGTACTTAACCCCTTTTAAAAAAGCATTTTGATTCTTACATAGTTGAATAATCACATTGGATGAATAATCTACTCCTATCTATTAAATTAAGGGTTAAAAATTTGTCCAGACGTAACTTATATGCTTTTAACAATTTATAACTATATATTAAAGATAGTATATAGTTATAATATTAAAAAAAAATTTTTTACTTTCTACGTCAGCAAACTGTATTTGAAGAGAGAAAAAAATATAACTATATTTGAAGAGAGAAAAAAATATATAACTTTAATATTATAACTATGTGCTAGTTTCAGTACATAGTTATAAATTACTAAAAGGACATAATATACCTTCTTTAAAAGGACAAATCATTTCCTCTTAAATTAAATATAATTATTTCATAGCTGTTTAATTTTTTATGAGTAAATACCATTTTCGGTCCTCAACAAATTTTATGATGTCCGCTTTAGTCCCTAACAAATAAAAAGGCTATTCGTGGTCACTAAGAAATTCTAAGTGAACCAATTTTAGTTCTTTTGAGGGACTAATGTGGATTTTTTTGAATTTGTGAAGAACCACAATTTCAACTAAATGGGTCCATTTTGAATTTCTTAGGGACCACATATAGCCTTTTTATTTGCTAGGGACTAAAGCGGGTATCGTGAAATTTGCTGATGACCAAAAATGATATTTACTCATTTTTTATTTCATCTTTCTGTAAAGAATGACATACGTTATCATTCTTTACTTCTAATTTTCTAATTAAATTTTTCTTTTAGTCGAATTTGCATAATCCCTTTCTTTCCTTTCACTCCCTTTTTCTGTATGTTGTATATATTCATTTGCATATTATGATATATTCTATCTTTCAATAAATTTTTATTTTTTAAAACAAAAAAAATTAAGAAAATATATGTGCAATGCAAGAATACTGGCTAATTTTTTTCCGGCCCAGTTATCTTTACAAGCTTCAACTCTTTGAGTCAACTATGAGATTGTTAGATATATATATATATATATATATATATATATATATATATATATATATAAAATAAAAAATCATTAATGTAGTCTCACCCACTAGTTTAAGCTTTTGAATTGAATTAATTCTTTACATGGTATCAGAGCATCGGTGTCCTAGATTCCGTCCTCGTCGCCCCTAATTTTGTGTGTGGAATTTCTTAGCACAGGTAGACTGGGCTTGCATCCACTTTTCAAGCCCAATGAGTTCCCTTCTGAAGGGGCGTATTAGAGTATAAGAAGAAAACATTAATATAATCTCACCTACTAACTTAAGTTTTTTGGTTAAATTGGTTATTTACAGAGATTAATCCCGATTCGGGATTTATTTGTTGTGTATGGCTCATACTTCGCATGCTGATGAAGACTCTTGTTGTCAGGGTCAGCAGGGAAGAGAAAAGCAATTGCCCGCTCTTAGTAGTTTGGTAGGTACTGTTGTGGACCTCTGATTTATTGTATATTTTTCTTTTCTTAGTAGTTTGGGCTTGGACCCATAAATAGCTGTTGTTAGGATTTTTTTCTAATCCTATTTATATTCTCCTTGTAAACTGAGTGACTTGTAACGAGTGGCGGTGAGGTGAATATAGTACAGACAAGCTGGACGTAACTTAAATTGGGTAAATCAGGGTAAATCTGTGTGTCTATTCTCTCTCTTTCTTTTTTCGTTTGCGATTTGTGTGATTGTGAATTTTCAACATTATTCACTATTTTTTTTAACTCGTACCTTAACTGAATCTATGAAGCTATGAATCATAAAAGCTTTTACTATAAGTGAAAAAAGGTGTGATGTACCAAAAAAAAGGTGTAGTACTACTCTATACAATGATCGATGCGTTATTTTTAGTTACCGATCGGTAGTGCAAAAACTTTATATTGAATCTTTATACATAAAGCATCTATATGAAATTTTAAAGATAAGAAGATGAAAGTTTTTTTTAGAAACTTCCCTCTTACTGGTTTTTTCTTTGTTGTTTTTATTCAACGGGTGTACATGTGTGTGTTATATATAACTTGACTAGTTTAATAAATGGATATTAATTATGTCATATTTATTTATTATTATAAAAAAGTATAGAAGGTTAATTGTCGTTGAAAATTAATTTGCCTAAACTTTACGTCTGACATTTGTCTAAATAATGCCACCTATATAGGATGCATCGTAAAGGATAAAGTTAAGAAATATATTTGTTAAAAAAGGAAGGTTATATTTACAATTTTTTTTTTACAAACTCTTATAAACTATATTAAGTATGATCATACTTTAATTAAGAGTATATAACTGGTCATACGTAGTATAATTTGTAAATAAAATTTATAAACAAATCATTTCCCTTGTTAAACTCTACAACTGCCACACGGCAAATTGTACACAAGTCACTAAAAAACTTTTCAACCTTATTATACGTGGATATTTGATCATTTTGTTTGACTTGCTTTAGTTCTTTGACTTAAAATATTTGAATATTCAATTTCATGTCAATCCTAAATTTTTATTTTTATTTTTGAAGGAAAATGATATGATTTTGACTTTAAAATACAGTTCCATGGTTTTACTCGATAGCGTTCACCATGCACCAAAATTTTTAGAATAATGTTTTTAAAGAGTTATGTATAAACTTGGATTCATTTGTGTACGAAAACATACTTTCCTTCATTTTACATCCAGAATTAAAGGGTGTAAAATATCCATCTTTGACGTGGGAAATAAAATCATTTTACATCATTTGTTCACCATTATTATCTTATTTTGTTGTATTTATATCCATCTCAGATATGATAGAAATAAGTTTTGGATATACTAGAATGGAATCATATTCTGTTATCTTTAGTCTTTCAACATCTGACAATTAGCTCACAGCATCAAAGAACAAAAGTGAGACACTTGTCATGAGATATGCAGAACTTCGAGTCTGCATAAGATTTTGGAATTTACGTACAAAAAACTAGTTTAATCAATGGATATTAATAATGGTATATTCATTTATTATTATATATCTAAAGAACCAATAATATGTTAGAGATATATAAAATTATTAATGTAGGTTTACCCAACAACTTAAGATTTTATATTTAATTGATTCTTTACTTGGTATCAAAGTTTCGGTTTTACCGGTTCAATCCTTATCTCACCACTTTTTCTTGTGTGATTTTTTAACATAGTTAGATGAACCGGTACATTATCCACCCTTCATGTCCAATGACTCTCGTGTGAAAGGACTTATTATAGCAGTATATAAATTATTAAAATAATTTCACCCAATAACTAAAATTTTTAGTTAGCTGTTAAACATTAATATACCTAAGCTCTACGTCTACACTTGTCTAAACCATGCTATATATATAGGACGTATTGTAAAAAGGATAATGGTCAAAAATATTTTTATTGAATACCTAAACTCTGCAACTGCCACACGGCAAATTGTACAGATGAATCACTAAAAAACTTTTCAACCTTATTATACGTGGATATTTGATCAATGTGTTTAATTACTTGCTCTAGTCCTTTGACATTCAAATAATTGAATATTCAACTTCATGTCAATCTTGAATAATTTTTTTTTAAAACACAAATGATATGATTTTGACTTTTATAATACAGTTGCATGATTTTACTCGAGAGCTTTCACCATTAATTATTCACCTAAATTTTTATAATAATGTTTTCAAGGAGTGAGATACTTGGATTCATATGTGTAGCAAAAGATATTTTGCTTCAATTTACATTCAGAATAACAAGAAAATAAAATCTTTGACACGGTGCATATTCTTTTATCATTTATCGATGCAAAATTTCACTCAAAGAACCAAAAATATGCTGCTATATCCATCGCAGATATGACAGAACTAAGTTTTGGAATCATTCAGTATCGCTGTCATGTGTTTGAAATGTACCTTTAGTCTCTCAACATCTTATACAGTTAACTCATAACATGAAAGAACACAAGTGAGACACCTGTGCTCTCTTGTTATGACTTCTGAGACATGCAGAACTTTGAGTCGGCATTTAAGAAAGGTTGATAATAGATATAGAGAAACTTAAGTGCAAATAAATTTTTTATTTTCAAAGGTTTACCAAAAAAAATGAATTAGAAAGAGAAAAAAAGAATAAGACAAAGCTATTTTTTCTTCTTATTTAAATAATAAGGGAACAAAATAGAATTTCATTACTCTTACTTGAAAATTAAATTATAAAGGAACGGAATTATTTAAGTTATCAAATAGCCCATTTAATTTATTTAAGAAAAAGACAAAAATGCACATGTAGTTGTTGTCCCGAATATCTTTACCAAATACATCAAACATTGTGTGCATATACACCGTCTAAAAAAACATAATTATTTTTTAAGAGAAAATTAATGTAATCCCAAAGGTTTGGTGTTCTTGCTCATTAAGATTATTATTCACTATTAAATAACTATTGGGTGCATATATATGTAAAGAATTAATTTAATCTAAAAACTTAAGTTAATCCAAAAGCTTAAGTTGTTGGGCGAGAATATATATTAATAGTTTTATGTTTATCTAAAATATCTCCTCACATGAGAGCTACTGGATTTGAAGGTTGGACAATGCACAAACCTACCTATTGTGCTCGGGCGGTAAAAATCGAACCCTTGACACTGAGGCTTTTATACCATGTAAAAAATAAATTCAACCCAAAAGCTTAAGTTATTGGATGAAATTATATTAATGATTTTGTATTTTTCTAACAATATATATATATATATATATATATATATATATATATATATATATATATATATATATATGGATCAGGATCATTTTACACCGATATAAGATTAATAAGTCTTCCATCACATCTCAACCGTTGATTTTCATGCACCCAACGGTTATAATTTAGGAAGTTATACGAATTAATTGATACTAAATAATCATTAATTGCACTATAAATACCGATCGATGATTTTCGTCATCAACGATTCAGATGTGGTGTAAGATTTGCTAGTCTTATACTGGTGTAAAAAGAATCTGTGGCTATATATATATATATATATATATATATATATATGAGGTAGGATCCTTTGACATCGGTGTCAAATTTGAAATTTGACACCTCATATGAGAGCCGTTAAATCAAAAAAGATCAATAGTGTCACATGCTTACAAATCAGAGTCGTTGATTTTTTTTGATTTAATGACTCTCAGATGAGGTGTCAAATGATCCTACCTCATATATATATATATATATATATAGGGGTAATGGCTCACATTAAAAAAAATTTGAGCCATTCGATATAAGTGGGATCAACGGACAAGATTGTTGTAAAATAATCCTGATCCATATATATAGAGTAACTTATACTGTTGTAAAATAATATATATATATATATATATATATATATATATATATATATATATATATATATATATATATATATATAATCCCATGGTTGAAAAAAATTGAGGATATATTTATAAAATTTTATTAAGATTTGATCGAGTATCGTATACTGTTATGTTAGAAGTTCTTATCTAGAAAAACAAAATTGGAAAGTGGTTTCTATATCTGCAATATTTTCAAACTTCATTGCTACCGCATATAAGTAAAACTAGTTGAAAAAAGAAAAGAGCGTGTCAAATTTAGAAAAATAAATATTCCATCTTCACTTTTTATGTTTTGCATTGTGACATTCTTATGGATACTAAACAAGATAGTCCAATACATTAATCCAATCCTTGGAGGATTTTTCCTTGATATATGTGAAAATAAGAACATAAAAGGGAAAAATAAAAAACGTAAAAGTGAACAACAAAAAGAACTTAAGACTGTGTGCTCTGGGCTCTGGCTATGATGCCTCCTCTGTACACTTAATTTCCCTGTTTGTTTATGATAATCATAAGACTTACCCCTTTTGGGTGTCTCTTGGCCACAAAATAAAGGGAAGGATTGATCTCCCTTTATTTATATATTTGCTATATGATCTCTTTCTTCATAACTTTCTCAAGAAAGTTTAAACCAATTCAGATAGCTTTGAAACGATTCTTTCCATATATAGAAAGTTGTATCCATGCAATGGTTTGCTTGCTTCTCCTTTTTTGTTTGAGTGGTATTTATTTCTTAGGATATAATGTAATGGGCAAGCCATTTTGGGGAAGTGCAAAAGGTCCATACTGAATCCCATTTTTTGCACCTACCACAGACCACCTGCACAAAAATAATAGCAAGTACAATTAGAATCATTCTAAACATTTTATCTTTGGAACATGTCTCCCCACTCAATGCATATGAATGACTAAGGTTGCAATGTGACTGTCATTGGTAATACACAAGTTTACAAACCTGTACTTTGTGGTCAAATGATGTAGAAACACCAAAATCTCCAACTTGGCTAATTCATTCCCAGGACATGCATGGGTCCCATTGCCAAATGGCATAAATGTATTGGCTTTTGGAGCAACCTGGCAAAATAATTAACAAAGTCTGAACTTAGAATTACATATGAATAACAACTAAAGAAAAAGGTAGAATATGCATAAGTTCTGCATAACAATTACCTCAAATCTTGAAGGGTCAAATTTCTCTGGCTCTTTGAAGTTATCTGGACTGTGGTGTATGTTTCTAAAAAGTGGTAACACTTTCCACCCTTTTGGTATGAGATACCCTGAAGAAAAGTAGTCCCCAACCCAAAATCTGTGAGCCCAAATAAGAAAAAGAGAGGAATTCTAGGGTAAAAGAAAAAGGTATCATATCAGATTTGGTTATTGACCTTGATATTCAACGTCGTCCACTGCCTCTCTGAAAGTAAAAGACAAAATTGAAGCAACTCTTAGAGTCTCCTGTATGACCCTTGAAGTTATTGGCATCTTTTTTGTGTCTGCCCAATTCAGACCCATTTCTTCTACACTTTCTTCCTTGCCCTTCAATATGGACTCTTGCTCTTCCTGCAAAGTCACAATCAAAGGAGTCTAAGATTAAGGAACACAAAAAAATAAATAAATAAATATCTAAACTAATTTAAATCCTTTTATAGTTTTTATACGCAATCTTATATTTACATATTTAAAAAAAAAAACTATTTCCTGAATTTAAATTTGAGATCTTTCAATCACAAATTTTGCCTGGATTCGCCCTCTTTAAATTATACTAACCCAAAAAAAAAATTCCAATTTTTTTTTGGCATTAACTTAAAACTTTACTTGATGAATCAGTGATTACATATTATAAAAGGTAGGACCCAGATACTTACTGTCACAGCTTCTAGAACGCTGGGGTTTTCATCAAGGTATTTGATAATCCACGTAAGCACAGTTGCAGTGGTGTCACGAGCAGCAAAAATGACACCAATGATGTTATCTGCTATCTGTTCATCTGTGAGGCCTGTTTTCTCACCCATGAATGAACCCAACAAGTCATTGTAATCTTGCTTCATCTTCCTCCTTGTTGAGATGATTTGTTCCAAGATCTGAGAAAGCTCTTTCCTTGCCTTCATAGCCTTGTGGAACAGTGTCCCTGGAAGGTTTATGGGCATTGAGTTGTACCCTTTCTCAAGTGTGTAATAGCATCGTTTCAGATCCTCTCTGTAAAGAATTTCATCTTTCCCAAAAATTGAAAGCAGAGCAACATGGAACGTGAACTGCAAAATCACCACAACAAAAGAAGAAAAACCCATCATTTATTTACTAAACACACAATAGAAAATCAACAAGAAATTGTAAACAGAGAAACAGAGGATTTTACTCTGTTTTGTTCTGTTCTGTGTACTGTTTTGAGGGCTTACAGTTTTCATTTCAAGGAAAGTGGTGATCAACTTTCCTTCCCATGATTTGAGGCAAGTTTGGGAAATGGATTCAATGTCAGAAACAACGTTTTTGATGGCTTCAGGCATGAAAGTACGAAGAACAAGCCTCCTAAGGTTAGCATGGTACTCTCCTTCGTGAAAGAAAATTGCTTGCTTCCCCAACATCCTTTCTTTGCTAGCAGGAAATGTTGGTTTGAAGAGTTGAGCTTTGTTCAACACAAATTTCACTGCTTCTGGGTTAGAAATCATCACACAAGGACAACCAAGAATATGTGACTTGAACATAGAGCCATACCTAAATATAAAAAAAACGAATGAACAATTAACCAAAGTTCAAGAAGTGCTTATTATGTTAATGCAAGTGACCCATTAGTTTGAAAGGGTTCATGATTTGAACCTCTTGATTTTTGTAGCAAAGAAAACATTTGGGTCTTGAGAATACATTTGGAAGGTTTCTCCTATGTAAGGCCAACCCATGGAACCAGGTGGGAGTGGTAATTCTCTACCTTTGGAGGGGAAGAAGAAGGATTTGATGAGTGAGTTGAAGAGAACAATGAAGAGAAAAGAAGCAAACAAGTAAAACATAGTGCTGAGCTCCATGTCTAACATTTAGTGTGAATAGGCTTATGCAAATTATGGGTTAATAATGAAAGAACAAGTTGTGTGACAAAAAAAATCGGAGCTTTGAGGTATTTATAGGCTCTTTGAGTTAAGAGTGGAATGATCCGAAGCAGAAAGAAAGAGGAAAGAAGGGATGTTTTCAATTACAGCTCGATTTCCACACACGGAATCTCTCTCCAGCTCATTAGTGTTTTTGGTTTAATTTACTTGTATACCTCAAGAGGCGAGAGAGAGAGAGAGAGAGAGCACGTGTCTAAAGAGTGCATATACGGATATACATGATTGAAGAGTTTAGAGTTTGGTCGAGCGACCCTTAATTTAGACAATGGCAAGCACAAACCAAAAGGGAAATTCAAGAAAAAAAATAACTTCTTTTATGTTCTCTTTTCCGTACTAATTTGGATTTTGTTTTGGACATGATTAATTTATATTGGGTGTAAGAATAACATGTATAATATTTAATTATTAATCACTGATCTGTTTGCATATAATTATTCATATATTTCATAAATGAGATTGTTGATATAAATAAATTATTAATTAAAATTAAAAGTGTAATTTATATCGGTATAAAATGATTATGTTATTTTTGTCTTTTTTATTTTTTTATTTTCCAAGAATGTCCTTACTCGTTTCTAAGACTAATCCCCCTCATAGGACATAGCATGAAGATTTTTACCGCTGACTTCAAAATATTTTGCTAAAAAATGGAACCAACGACCTTTTTAATCACATAGCCCAGTTACCAATTGTGTCAACCTTTGGAGTTTTTTTTTCTTTTTCTTTACATTTTAATGCAATTGCATGGTGTTATTAAAATCGGTCCCGTCGAGGTACTGGGTTACTGGTTCAATCAGTGGGTCACTGGTTAAATCGCATGATCCGGTTATTATATATAAATTTATAATTTATCTTAAATAAATTATAAATATACTTATATAGTTAAAAAAATAATATAAATTCTAAATATTTTAATATAAAAATAATAAATTATACATTATTTTTTAATCAAGGATCAAACAAACACATAATGCTTGTTATGTTGGTGTTTCAGGTTCTGTAAACGACATATCTAATTATCAAATCAAAATTTTCTACATAGTGTATAACTAAGATAATATTAATATTGTAGGTATATAACTTATGCAAGTTAACAAGTAACAGATCACTTAAATATGTCAATTATGATTTTTTTTTGGAAAACTTTTTTTTTTTGAAAATATTTTTTTAAAAAAACCCAGGCCGGGTCACCGGTTTTTCACCAAAACCGGCCTGGTCGCACCGGATCGTACCGAGTCTGATACTTGATCGATCCAATGTGATAACCAGACCGGTCAGATGACCGGTTCACCGGATTCCGGATCGACCCGGCCAGTCTGGTTCGGTTTTCACATCATTGCTATTAACCCTTGTTATGCGCTTTTTTATTTTAACAACTCGCCATGATAGGTAGAAGTAAATATTTAATAACATCGAATCCACATGATCCATTTTTGGATTTTGATTAACCTGAGTTTTGTGTTAATCAGTAAGAAAAAATGTTTGTCCTTTTAAAGGATATAATTTTATGACATTTTAAATCTTAATTGTTGATTTTCGTTAATCAACAGTTATAATTTATTGAATCAATTTTATTAATTAATTAGTAATTCACAATAAATAATAATTGTTAATTGACCGAAATCAAAAGTTATGATATAAAATGCCACAATACCCTTTAAAAGAATAAATATTTTTTTCCCTATCAACAAAGTTTGGGTATTAGAATTTTCTTGAAATGGGGGTTGTGTGTGGTTTTAGCATCTCAGCAATGTACTGAGTAGGTTTACAGTTGCAAGTTGAGCATTCACATTAATTAGGCTGCACCCACCTTTCATGATTCATTCATTCAGATTGATAAGTAAAAGGTCTTGAGACTCTCATGGTCCCAAATCACAAAGTTCTATTTTCTAAAATAATTCTATTCAATTTTACTAATTTTTTACTGTTACTAATATGATCCTTTTGCTAATGGAGATTGGTTTAATGGAAAAAGATTAAAGCATTTGTAAAGTTCTGGTAAGTTATTGCTAAAAAAACATTTTAGTGTAAGTTTTAATGTAAGTTCTCGCTAAAACCTATAACATTTCATAATTTTTAGTATGAAATAGCTTTCCTTTTTTCTCAACTTTCTTTAAAATGAAAATATTGATTGCTTACATATCTTCTGAACCTGTGGCACAATCCTCTCCCCCATGACTGTGTTGTCAACAATCCGCACCAGCTCCCCTTGTTTTCCTTAAGAAAAAAACAACTTTGATTGTTTAGAGAAAAAAATGATATATGTGGCCTGAACAATCCACTTTTCTTTATTTGCAAGTGTAATTATATTCACTTCCCTAATTAAGGCTTCTATTTTTGTCGCCTCTCTTAATTACGAAGAAAAGTATTAGATAATTGGAATTCTGTTGCTGAATTTTTTTTTTTATGAACCAGAGTTTATTGCCTTTCTATTGTTGGGTCATTCCTCCTTTAATACTGTCCAAGGTTCAATGTTGTCTTTTGTGAGGCTTAAGAAACCCCTGAACATGACAGTGCAGAGGATAATGTGGTTAATTCCACATATAATGAGGACCATGCACAGAATGATGATGGGGTGAATTCGGATCATGAGATTTCACATGATCATGGGGTTAATTCGGATCAGGAGATTTCACATAGTGATGGGGTGAATCATGAGCAAGAGAATGCAGAGTGTAACATCCCGTATATATCCGATAATGTTATCATACTATCGTATTAAGCTGCGCTTAATTAAAAATTTGCGGAATATATTTTTCTTTCCAATTATGATGTCATTATCATATCAACTTGCTTATTAATCAATTAATAAAATATCGCCTGTATGCAATTGCAATAAAACAGCTAACTGAAATACCTCAATAAATAAAACAACATAAAGTATATCTCTAGTCACGGAACTACAACACGTAGACCGGACCAACTATCAGTTTATACAACTCAACTCACAAGTACTAACAATATAGTGGCATGTAGGGGTGGTAAACGAGCCAGGGGCCTTTCAGGGGCCTTTGGCTCGGCTCATAAAAGCCTGAGCTCGTTTAATAAAAGCTCGTGTTGGAACCAGGCTTGGACTTGTATAAAAGCTCGTTTAATAAAAGGGCCTCATGCTCTAATTCAGAAGCTCGGCCTTAGAGCCTCCCCGGCTAACCTAGTATATAAATATTTATTTATACATTTTATACTACTTGTAATAACTCTCTCTCATCAATTTATTTCACCCCATTTTATTGGTTTAACAGACTTTTTGAATGATTTTTTTCTATATTATGCTATTTGGATATATATTGAATTTATGTATATTTATGAAATTACTAGTGTTGTTCTATATTATCCTTCATCTTCCTTCACACAAACAAACCCACAAAAACTCATTTGTTCCACTGTGCACTGCTCGTTTGTGTCAATTTATTTTTATTTTATTTATTTTATTTTTTATTTTTGTTGGCACTTTTTTTATAATGGGCTAAGATAATATAACATGTTATCTACCTTCTCTCACTTTAATTTTTTTATTTATTGTAGACTTTGTAAATTATTTCTGCAAATTGAAAGCTAAAGTTTCTATCTGGAAATTGATTTTTTGTGGAATTCTGTTCTTTTATTTTTATTCTTTAACATGCTAACAGGCTAAGACAGGCTTCACACAGGCTTTTATTTTTTTGTAAATAAACCAGGCCACAGGCCAATATTATATTCGTAACAGGTAACAAGCTAAGGCCAGTCGGACACGTTTAAATACAGGCTTGGCCCGTTGAGATCAAAGCTCGGCTCGGCTCGGCCCGTTAACACCCCTAGTGGCATGGACAACTCCCATGCTCACCCAAATAAGGCAACAAAGCCCAACATAATAATAATGCGGAAAACATAAACAGCATCCAGTCCAGTCATGCTAGCAAATAAGCAGTAATATCATAATCAGCTAAGCTCTGGCCTCCTGCCGCCAGAGGCATCAGTCACCATACTACCTGAACCTGAAATAAGCATTCCCCAAACGTGCGGTGAGATCTCTAAACAAGAAATCTCAGTAAGACAAGGGGTCCTCAAGGATCTTCCACCCCAAGCTCACTTACATGTGCAATATAAGTTCAAAAGCAGTTTATCATCATCAGTTCTAAATCAGTGCAATGCAGCAGATAATCATGTCATGTGTGTCAATAATATTCTACTGATTAGAGAAATGCAGGAATACGTCTATTACCCACACAATATGCAAGACGCTACTTGCACCCACCTACAGACTCACCATCTTGTATGACGCCACATACTCAGGCTTACCGACTAAGTAGAAACAACACATACATATTATAAGCCATTGCACATATCAGCTCAAAAGCATTTCAAAATATCCAAAGCATGTAACACAGCATGCATATAACCACATCCCCATGGGACATAGTGGAACCACAACATGCCTAAACCGAGTACACGAAAGCTTACCTTGCAAGCTAACACCCAAAGCCAAGAGTCCACAGCTCAAAGTCCAAACACAGCAGATTCACAATCTGTTATGGACCAACAATACATCAACAATCATACTCTACAAGTATACAACATAAAGACAATGCCTTTTCATTACGTTTTACGTCTTAAGGCTTCTCACCAAGCCATAAGCCCTTAATCACATGATTCTGACTTACATTAATTAATTACAGAAGTTCAACTTCCTCAAACTAGGGTCCGCAAACCCATAGATCAGTTCTGGATGAACAGTACGCTACTGTTCCTCGCAAACCAAGAATATCCGGATATTCCACGGGGACATATCCGGATATCCAATATCCGGATATCACTCTGGCTATATCCGGATATCACTATTCGGATATCCAGATCCCCATATCCGGATATCAATATCCGGATATTCCACGGCAAATATCCGGATATTTCGCGACAGAATGCAGTTTCTGCATTTCGCGAAGATATCATTCCAAAGTTCCATTTTTAACACTTCCAGAAGCTTAAACATGCATCTTAAGGTTCATTGAGGTTCATATGACAGTTGGTTACTTGTTTAATCATTAAACATACCAAGACATCAACTTTAAGCAACAACGCTCAAGACCAAGGTTGGTACAACTTACCCCAACTTAAACTCAGCAAGATAGGTGCTCTTAGAGCTCACACAACAGCTCCAAGGTACTGACTTTAACACCAAACGAAAAATGCCACTCAAGCTTGGTTCTTTCTTCACAAAGGTTGACACTTTGAAGCTCACAAGCCAAGAAGAAAGCTCCAACACTACAAACCACCAACTCAGCCCCTTCACAACCACAACACAACCCCCAACACTCAGAAGCAAGGCCACCAACACCCTCCCAATGCTCACTCTCACTCACCCCAAGGTGTTTACAAGGAGAAAGTGTAAGAAAATGGCCTCAAAGCTTTAAGAAATGGTGAAAGCAAGAGAAGGAGACACCAATCAGCAAGGAGACCACCCTCAGCAGCCACTCACGCACAAAAACTGATGTATCAACCTAGGGTTGTGTGCATAAGTCCTATATATAGTCATTTAACCAATTAACACACAGTATTAACTTTAATTGCTACGCTTAGCATTTTAATCCCAAACTTGGGATTCTTAACCTACTTAATTTTACAAGAATTAACATATTTTTCTTATAATTTTCGGAGCACCTTTCCGGTGCGCGCTTTTCTTAGCCAGTACCAGTTTCTGGCACCAGTTCTCATTATATTGACTTAAAACTCGTTTCACAAGTCCTACATATTATTCTAGTAATTATCATGCACTTATTATAATTTTCTGGGATACTTTTTCGGTAAGCATTTATACCGACTAGCAGAACCGGTATCTGCACTTTTATTCCGAAAAGCGACTTTCAGCATTCTTAATCACTTACTATAATTATTAAGCCTCAATAATAATTATTACGGTCAATTATGGAATTATTTCCTAATTTCACATAATTAATTAATTAACTTCCTTAATTATCGGTGCAGGTTCTTACACAGAGGATGGTGGTCATTCATCCGAACATGACAATGCAGATGATGAGATTGCTTCCACAGATTCATATTCATATGAGAGTGCAGAGGATGAGGCATACAAGCCTCCTCCCAGGTGTTAAGGATAATTCAGATTATGAGGATGAACAGACTGTGCCATTTGTGGGGGGAAAAAAGGCCTGCAAAACAATCCCCAAAGAAGAAGTTATACAAGAAGGATGGCATCAATGAAGACTCTGAATCTGAAGAAGTTGATGAAGAGGAAGACCAAATGTCATTTGAAGAAGAAGGATATACCTATCTTTATGAGGAATTAAGGATTTCTCCTTCAAGTGACGATGATGAAAATGTTAGACATGTATTGCCAAAGTTTAATGAACTGGCTTCTTTTGGGCATGTCTATTTAGCACTAGGCATGGATTTTCTGAATTTGGAGCAATTGAAATGTGCAGTGAAAGACTATAATATTAGTCTTGGAGGCAGTTTATCTGGGTTAAGAATGACAAGGTCAGAGTAAGGGCCAAATGCAGTATTGAACACTGTGAATGGATGATGTATTGTGCATGGAACACCAAGCTAAGAACATTCCAAATAAAAACATTTAATGAGACTCACACATGCTGCAGAGTATTCCAGAATAAAAAGGCTACTCAAGATTGGGTTGCCAAGAAATTGGAGAAAAGGATAATAACACAGCCCAAGATGTCAAGGTCAGAGGCATTTGAACACATGAAAGAGGAATACAATGTTCACTTAAATCTGAAGAAAGTAAGCAAGGTTCTAAAAAAGGCCAAAGGCATGGTTGAAGGTTGTGAGAAGGAACAAAATGGTAAACTACGGGAATATCTTGCAGAGCTATTAAGAAGCAATCCTGGATCTACTTGCCAAATGCAAGTGACCCCCCATCCTATCCCACAAGCACTGCCAATATTTGACAGAATGTACATTTGCCTTGATGCTTGTAAGAAGGGGTTCAAAGCTGATTGCAGGCCTTTAATTGGATTAGATGGTTGCTTTTTGAAGGGCTACTATGGGGGGTCAATTATTGAGTACTGTGGGTGAGGATGCGAACAAGCAATTTTATGTAATTGCCTATGCCGTGGTTGATAGTGAGACAAAGGATAACTGAAAGTGGTTTTTGACCTTATTATAAGAAGACTTAGGGGATCATGGAGTTTATGGTTGGAACTTCATATCAGATCAACAAAAGGTAGCACTAGATGGCTTAGGAATTTATTGATTTATTATAAATTGTTGTGTCCACATTGTATTATAACAATCAGTTTCATTTTCACATACAGGGACTAGTTCCAGCTTTGAAGGAGATTATGCCAGGTTCACATAACAGGTTCTGTGTCCAACATGTGTGGAAGAAATTCATCAAGCAATGAAAGGATAAAGAGACAAGGGAAATTGTGTGGTAATGTGCTAGATGCACTACTATTTCCCAATTTCAGAAGGTTATGCAAAGGCTGAAGACCTTAAATGAACCAGCTTGGAAGTATCTTGACAATATACATCCTTCTTGTTGGGTTAAGGCATACTACAATCACTGGCCTAAATGTGACATCATTACAAATGACATGGCTGAGGTGTGGAATTCAAAGATTATGAATTATAGGTCCAAACCTATAATGAATTTGTGTGAGGAATTGAGGTGTTACATAATGCGAAGGATTCAGCACACAAGAGGATTCTGCAAACATTCAGGGGCAGGATTACACCTGCACAGCAGAAGAGGCTGGACCAGTTGAAGGTTGCCAGCGATTCTTGGACACCTACATGGACTGGAAACCTGGTCCAAGATATGTATGAAGTCTCTAGAAAGGGTCAACGGGTTGGGGTGAACTTAACGAACCAATCTTGTAGTTGTAATGTTTGGTAGTTGACTGGATTGCCATGTGAACATGCTATTGCTGCCATTGCACACAATAATGAACCTGTAAAAAATCATGTTCACCAATGGCTGACAATGGATGCTCTGTATGCCACATATGAACACACACACAACCCAGTCAATTCCCTACAGTATTGGCCTGCATGTGAAGCCCCAAAACCACTTCCTCCACGCTTGAAAAGGCATATTGGACATCCTAAAAAGCATCGCAAGAAGGATCCAACTGAAGAGCTTATGAAGACCAACAAGAAGCTGAAAAAGACTTACACAGTTCAATGCTCCAAGTATGGTGAGACTGGTCATTACCCCAAGACATGTAAGGGACATGCAGCTCCTTCAAGGTCAAAGCAAAAACCAGTTAATGTTGAAGTTCAATCAAGGACAGTTGATGAAATAGTCATGAGTCAAAGATGCCCTGTACTAGAGACAAGTAGCCAGCATGCAACAACTGAGGCTCAACCAAGTTCAAGAGCATCAAGAGGCAGCAGCCCAGCTCCATGCAATCCTACTGAGGTTGTGACCAATGAGACGACAGTAACTGCAGCTAGTAGTGGCACCAGGGCCAGATTCATGAGCTTCATGTCTACACCAGTGTTCAAGCCACCAAGACCAGCCCCACAAAATTGATTGGAATATTGTGTAATCACTGACATTAGGCCATTTTTTGTATGCCTTTGGTTATGGCCATAGTTAGTAGGAACATTATGCTTTTTTGGAACACATATATATTCGCCTTCATGGAAATATGTCAGTGGGATTTTTTTGTATGACTATGGCATGTGGCCATGGTTAGTAATTGTAACTAGCAAGTGATGAAATGAATGCAAAATGTTTGCTTACTATCTGTCTTTGCTGTCATTAATGTATTCAATGCTGCAATTTTTAAATTTTGGTCCACACTATCTGTCTACTGATACACTTTCTGGTTTTTGTCAACAATGGTATTTTTGTTCTGTTTGCTGTGTCTATTTAAGGGTCATGTGTAGCTTCACTGCACTTGTAAAACATCAGCAATTAAGTTCCCTTATAAGTCCTCAACATTTTCTATTGAGGACCTTTTTAGTCCTTGTTTTCTAACTCTTAGGTCCATTATGGTCCCTAACAATTTTATCGGGATCCTTTTCAGTCCTTGCTAAAGTTCTGTTAACAAGAATGTACATTTGCTATTAACAAACCAGCAATTTCACTTCCCCTTGTTCATGCTGATATCAGTCATGACTAACACAATTAACTTCTGCATAATTCACACCATCACATTCTTACTTTAGTGTTCATACATTGTTTCCAAATTTTTTGATTTGCATGAAGTTTATACAACACTTTGTGCCAATAAACATAACTTCAAATACATAAGCCATGCTATATACATTGCATGAACAACAATTCATTATATTTCAACACTGGTCCTTCCATTACAAATCTTTACATTCCAAAATTGTTACAACATGTAATGGTACATACACCAGCAAATCTTAACAGAATCACATTTTTTATTTCACTCCAGCCTACTTGCAAGATATATACATATTACAAAGACAACAATAATGGATCTAGCAAACACCCTAGCACACCTACACACATGCTTAATTTCCTTATCCACCCTTTCAAATTCTGTCTGCATCTTCATTGATAGTTCATCAATCTTTATATAGTGCTCATTAAACTTCTTTTTATGGTCATTCACCTCCAGCTGCAGTTCATCATTGAGCTTCATGTCCACAAAGTTCAACTTAAATTCCATTTCATCTACATTCAACTCCAGCTTATTAATTCTCCAATCTTCCAGCTCCATGGTATCAGATGCAGCATTATCCACCCATGTAAAAAAGTTGCAGTGTGGCTTCTTTTCCTCTCACCAAATTAGACCAAACTGTTAATAACATTCAAATTAGACAAAGAACACATGCAAAAAATATCTCACCTTGAAATTGGGGCACCCAAATATGCTCTATTTGGGTTTCTAATGGTCTTGGAGGTGTAAACAACAATGTTCCTCCCACATTTACACAATGGAGCAACTCTCCTTCTTTCATTTCTGGACACAAATGAACTACAGGGGCTTGAGCTCCCCCTTCCAGAAGAAATATCCATCTCCTAAACACTAAGTTTCAAATAATGCACAAAAACGAGGATAAACCCTAAATCAGTAATCCCCAAATTCAAACGTTCAATCTTTGATTCAATCCCCTTCTTTCTAGTTTAAGAAGACCCTAAAGCATATAACGATGTTCCTTTGATGAAATTGAGAGGGAAGGACAACTTTGAGAGGGAAGGACAACTTAACATTCAATTAGTTTCTTCAAATGATTTTGAGCAACGTGGAAGCAAGTTTCTTAAGACGACATCATTTCCCCTCCAACGTGGAAGTGACCATGCCCATTAACGTTACACATCAGCTCTGTCAATGACGCCTTGTGTTTTGGACTAACAGAAGGACTAACATGAGACCTATTTGTCTTTGTTGGGGACTTTTCAGCTAATTTATTTTTGTTAGGAACTAAAATAGGCACCGAGTTTTTTGTCAGCGACCAATTTGGGTATTTACTCTTTAAGTTTTCAAGTAAGAATAATGTCCAATATAATAAGTGTTAGCATTATGTACCAAAAATAAAATAAGTGCTAACCTTATATAGAGCATTTGTTCCATGAACCCAGTTCAGTTTGTTGAGACTTTTCTTTTATTTACGAGTAAGAAGTTTAAAACTAGTAAGAATTCTTTACATACCATACCAAAGATAGGCCTGATCCCTTAAATCATAGGAAGGTAACCAAATTTTTTTTGTAACCACCTGTTAATTGTATTGACATCATTGTAAGGGGTGATAATTTTCAACACGACCCACTGATATGATATGAAAATGACTTTGTGTTCGAGTTGACCCATTTTCAAATTTATGCCATGTGCGGGTTAACAAAAATTAACCCGAAAAAATTTGTGTCGTGTTGCATGCCAAAACATAAACCCTAAATTGACCCGCATTAATTTTCTTACAGGTTATTTATGACGTGTTGTGTGATGAGTCTCCAATTTACTATATATTAAGAGTTAATATGAGCATGAAATTGATTTAAAATAATTAAAAGATATGAAAATTATAATTAAATTTTTATTTTATTCTCAATAATATTCTCATAAAATTTCTTTTATTTTGTAGTAAATTTTAGCTCAATAAAGTGATAAATTGGAGAGATCAAGTAGAGTTGCTTTGGATTTCTGAATCATTGAAGATCTTATCAAATCTTTCTTCGAATACATTTAAGGAAAGTTTTCCATTAAATAAAAAAAGGGGAAAGATTTGAAGGATTGAGTCAAAGATATGATTAGAGATTCTAGTGAAGATACCATTGAAGATATTATGGAAAATTAAAAGATATGGTTTCATCCCTATAAAAAGGCAACTCTTGGAAACACAGAGGTAATTGGACACAGGCAAGCAGATTCAGAGGAAGGAAGAGAACACCGGATACCATAGTTGGAGATCTCAGAGAGAGAGGATCTTGAAGGAGACTGAGCAACATTTATTATTATTCTTCTTCTTCTTTTTATTTCTTTGTTTTGTTTAAGCCAGTTATGTCTGGCTAATTTCTTTTGTAGTTAGGGTCATGGATCCGATGTGAACCCTTTATGATTTCTGAATTGTTATTATAATTATTTTTATTCTATTGATTTTATTTTACCTTGAATGAATTTTTTCATATCCTTATTAGAATTGATCACTCTATTATAGGGCTTTGAGGGTTAGAGCTCACAATAGAAATATTGGGGTTTTAATTCAAACTGAGGTAAAATAATAATTGGTGCATGATCTAGACATAGGCTTGTATGAATTGCAGACTTTTTAATTCATCCACTTAATGCTTGATTCAAGAGGAATTACTAAGATACTAGGATTCTAATACCGTGATTTAAGGTGAGCAAAGTAGTTACAATATGGAAGGTCATGGTGGAGGAGAGTGAAAAGTTATTGAGAGATTTTTTTTTTAATTTGAATATTAAAGTAAAACATCTATTTTCTTCAAATGACACGATTTATGTCCTTTAAAATGATAAATATTTTTCCCATTTTTTAAGCATATTATCAAAAGGAATGAAATTTAGTAATTTGAAGAATATTTTTATTTCTTAATTATAATTTTTTAAAATGTTTATTTAATTTTTACATAAAATTATAATGTACGTCGAATCAAATATTTTTATCTTTTTTAAACTCTACAAAATTAAAACAAAGACTAAATAACCGCGTACGGTTAATTAATACGTTAATTTGTCAGTAATGCTACAAATTTTAAAGAGTTTATAATAATATTCTTTGTTATTAAAATTAAATTTATCATATTATTATACACTTAAATATTTTTACAACAATTATAAATTTTTCAAAATGTTAAATCTGATTTATAAGAACTAAATTGTAGAAAATAATTTTGTGATTCAAATTTAAGGGACAACGACCAAAATGCCACGCTATTCATAAAAAAGTATATGAATGCCACGAATTAGAATTTTTTTCAAAATGCCACGTCACCTAACTCGCTACAATACCTGGTGAGTTAGGTATGGACACGTGGCAGCAAGTTTATGGACACGTAAGTCACTGTACAGTGCAGCGAGATTATATGGCAGACAGTGTGTCAAACTCGCTATGCTGTACAGAATGTTATGTGATAGCTAGGCGTATTACATGTCTGAGACATGCCAAATTCGCTATGCTACATAGCATGCTAAATGTCAGCTTTTTTGACACGTGGCTATACATGTTGTGTTGCATAACATATTATGTGTAAGAAGCACAACAGTTCAACATTTTAAGTCTAATAAATTCACCACTAATAAAAATAATTAATTAACAGTTCTTAAATAATTTAAATTAATAATAGTAAATAAAACTAAATTAATTAACAGATATACATTAAATTTAATTCATTAACACTCCTAAATTAAATTACATAACAGTACAAAATAATTTTAACTTAACATAAACTAAATTAAATGAAATTAATTAATACTCCTAAAAATAATTAATTAATATTTATAAATAATTTAAATTAACATAAAATAAATTTAACTAAATTGATTAACAAGCAGAAATTAAATTTCATTCATTAACTCTCCTAAATTAAATTAAATTACTTAGATTACCAAAAAAATCAAATTACTTAATAGTTCAAAAAAAATTAAATTAACTGAAATAAATTAATAGTTCTAAAATAATTTTAGTTTATATAGACAAAATTAAACTAAATTAATTAACATACATAAATTTAATTTAATTTATTAACACTCCAAAATCAAATTAAATTACGTAACAGTTCAAATTTTTTTTAACTTACCATAAACTAAATTATATGAAATTAATTAACAGTCCTAAAAATAATTAATTAATAGTTCTAAATAATTTAATTTAATATAGACGAAATTAAACTAAATTAATTAACAAACATAAATATAATTTAATTCATTAACACTCATAAATTAAATTAGATTACTGTTTATAAAAAATAGATTATTTAATAGTTAATTTTTTTTAACTTAACATAAACTAAATTAAATTAAATTAATCAATACTCCTAGATTAAATTAAATTAATTAACACACATAAATTAAATTAAATTAACATTGCTAAATTAAATTATTTTAACAAAAGTTATTTAAAACTAAAATATTCAAACCAAAATTAATTTTCCTTAAATCATTTTATTTCAAAATACAAAACTCAATAATTAAAATTATCCTATAATTTATTAGACCACGATGATGCAAGAATGAGAAGGGAAATGGAGAATATATTAGACTAAAAATGCTAACTGTTTGGCTACTTACACATAATATGTTATGCAGCACAACATGTTTGGCCACGTGTCAGAAAAGATGAAACGTAATATGCTATGCAACATAGCAAGTTTGACACGTGTCATACACGTAGCATGCCAAGCTGACACATAAATGCTATGTAGCATAGCGAGTTTGACACGCTGTTTGCCACGTAATCTCGCTGCACTGTGGAGCGGCTTACGTGGCCATGAACTGCTGCCATTACGTGGCCCATGAACTGCTGCCACATGTCTACACTTAACTCGCCAGATGTTGTAGGGAGTGAGGTGACATGACATCTTGGAAAAAAATACAGTATGTGGCATTGAGGTAAATTTTTGTGAATAGTGTGACATTTTGGTCATTGTCCCCTATTTTAACAAGATAACAATTACTCTACCCAAAATGTGAATTTACTGCATGTCGAATTGAGTTTTGTTAATTGACCAATCATGTTGATTGTGATATTCTTTTTGAGGTCGAAACCATCGTTGTGCAAAATAGTGGCGTTATAATTTTTATTTTAGGGTGTTTGTGACAAGGTAATTCTTTTAGTGACGGTATTTCGGATTTTGGCTTCGACCAGGCCTCGGTCCAAGTGGATAAGTCTCTATGTATTACCAATTTATTGCTTGTCGGGCTGAGAGGTGCTCTGGGATAATATAGGAGCGAAAGTGTGTAGGGAACAAAAATTACTATGAGGAGCAATTAATTAAATGAGGAGCAATTCTTCCCCAAATGCATGAGCACACGCGTCAAGCAATACAGGGTTTTCAAAGAGCCCTAGATTATCGTCCTCAGGGAACTAATATAAAAGTTGCGTTTGAAAGAAGTGTAAAGAAAAACTGAGAGCAAACAGTATGTAAGGAGCAATTCGCTTCAAGGAGCAAATTCGATCTCAAACCAAGGTTAGCCAACAAGCACTTGTCACTGGCTGATTGATAACACATATTTTGTTACACTTATTTATTACTCTTGGTTAGTATTTTTACGATTTAATTGAGTTAAATAAAGGTCTTTTGGGTCAAATTAGAATTCTAGATTTTAATTGGGTTTAATTGATTTTCATCAGAATTTTCCAGATTTACACTACTTTCGTATTTTGGCCATATCTCACTCTATAGATATCCGATTGCCTCTGTTCTTATTGTGTTTTGCAGATAACAGAAAGGGCTACAATCATTATTTCAGCCACTAAAGCCCAATTCGGACGGGAAGATGGTCGAAACTCTAGTCCAAGATGAACATATTTTGTTGGAAATTTATTTAAAAGTGGACTTAACTTGTAATTTTGAACCCAATGTACATGAGGCCCAGAGCTAGTATTCTTTCCTTTTATTTTGGGTTGGATTTGTAGGGCCCGAAGCCCAGCTTGATTAGGGGTTAAAAGGGCGAGATTAAGGACCTTGTGAATGATCTTTCTTTTGAATTTTACAGTTTTAAAATTAATATAATTTTCATCCTTTTTCTCTTCTCTTTTCTTGAATCAACCCAAGGATTAAGGATTCCATGGTTGAATCCTAAGGACCTGCACCTCATTTTGAACCCAATTTTTTTCTCTTTCCAACTCGGTTTGACATCGCGCGATTGTGGGTTTTCAATCTGAGATATGTGATTGCGTTGTTGAGAAATAGATTAACCATTAGATTTAATGGTTAGGTTGATTAACCCAATGAACTCAAGTCGAATGGGTTGATACTCCGTGATTGCGCGAGTAGACGCGCCGTATTCGACCAAACGCTAGGCGATCGTTTAGAGAGGGGTTCCTAAGCGAATGTAGGGATTCCAATTCGCTTAGGGTCAACCACGATTTGGTAATTATTTGTCCAATCATGGATATCCTTGGAATCCTAATTCTTCGGTTGGTTGCTTTTAATTTGATTATTCTCATTTTTTATTTTATTTTTCATTTCCGTTTAAATTGTCAATCATATTAAAACCCCATTTTAGTTTCCATTTTTCTTTAGTTTTCGTTTCTCCTCTGTTTCTCTTTTATTTAGTTCCCATTTTTATTTGGTTTCCGTTTTTATTTAGTTCTTGTTTCATTTAGTTTTCGTTAGGGGTGATAAATAAACCAGGGGCCTTTCAGGGGCCTTTGGCTCGGCTCGTGAAGGCCTGAGCTTACATGCCTAAAATTGGTTGTTGGAATCAGGCTTAGACTTGCATAAAAACTCGTTTAATAAAAAGGCCTCAGGCTTCAATTTAAAAGCTCGGCCTTAGAGTCTCTCAGGGTAGCCTAATATATTAATTTTTATTTTTATTTTATATTTTTTATACTACTTGTAATACCCATTTCTCTCTCCTCAATTCTTTTCACCCCATTTTATTGGTTAAATAGAATTTTTGAATGATTTTGTTTTATAATATGATGTTTGGATACATTGAATTATGAATATTTATAGAATTACTAATGATGTTGATTATATATTTTATTTGGACAAAATTTGTTGTCTTTTTTTTTAAACAGACTAAATCAGGCTTTTATTTTTTGTAAATAAGTCAGGCCACAGGCCGATAATTAAAGTCATAACAGGTAACAGGCTTGGTCAGGCTGACACATTTAAACACATGCTTAGCCTTTTAAGACCAAAGTTCGGCTCGGCTCGGCCTGTTAACACCTCTAGTTTTCGTTTCATTTAGTTTCCATTTTCATTTGGTTTCCATTTTATTTTTATATATTTTTTATTTTTTATTTTTATAACTGAGCTATTAAGTTCCTTGAAAACTCCTTGAGAGACGACTCAGGTTGACGCTTTATTACAAATTTCAATAAACCTGATTTAATTAATTTGCGTGAGTTCGACAACTCGTGTCACTGATTGAACAAAGTCAAAGAATATGAGTGACTAAGAGATGAGTTTTTCCCTTAAGTTTTATTGAACTTTCCCAGGAAATAAAGAGATCAGGAGCAACAGTGATAGAAACAAAGAGCAAAACAGTAATTCTTTTGGATTTTTATATTTGTCAAACAAGTAACAAAAGAGAAACAAAATATATAGAATAAAGATAAAAAATATTGTAGGCTTAGATTTGTATTTTCGCCCTCTTGGTCGTTCTTACAATTTCTTAAGTTTTCAGAAACAGAATATGCTTCCAGCAATCTTTAAGTCTTTGAAGACAGATTGCATTATCACCAAGTTTTAACACCCAAGTAGTCTGGAGAAAAAGCCTTTTACACCAAACTACTTTAACAGTCATATGGATTAAAGCTTAAGGGAGATTATGTTTGCCTTCTCAAAAGAGCATGGCTGAAGGGATCACTAGTAAAAGTGATTTACACATTACAGTGCTCTTCATTCCGGATATTCCTCTGACTTAGAGCAAAATACCCTAAGATTTCTAACGTTGCTCCACATTGCCTTGTGAGGGTATCATCGACCGAGTGGTCTCGGGATGAAGTTGCAAACCAAGGGGCATCACAATATTAGAACATTAAACCAAGAAACATCACACATTTCATTATAAAAAATAGATTTTAATTACATGTTCAACCTAAGACAAAGAGGAATACTTCTACTTCACCTTTGCTTACTAAAAATAACTAGCTCATACTAAGGAGCATAATGAAATCCTAAATACAAAAAGAAAATAAAAAATATATAAGAAGAGAAGAATTTCCTAAGGAGAACATTGAGTCTTCTCCAAGAGTACCAAAAACTTTCTGAAAATGCTGAGTGAAAAGCTCAAAGCTTTGATTTTCAGAACACCTCTAGGGAGAAGCTTGAATGTTATACCTCCTTAGGAAAGTTTGAGAAAAACCACCATTGTAGGTGAGGTTTGAGAGTACCACCGTTGTTGGTGATGCTTGATCTTTTGTAACTCATTATTTTTATAGTGAAAGTTTGATTCTGGACTAGTGTCCCGTGGGTTTTTACTTCTTCACATTGGAGAAAGTTTTCCCACGTTAAAATTTACTTGTGTTCTCTCTCTCCTCTGTGATTTTTGTTTTTCCGCTGCACTGGGCGACATGGTGATTCAAGCCGACCTCTGATTGAAGAGCCGAGCTCCTAACTTGACGTTTGACTTCCGCAAAGGCTTCTTAGTCGAAATTAAGAAAACCGAGTTTCCAACAAAAATGTGAATTTTCGTTAGCTAGTATTATCTTGACATAAAGAATTTAATTATATCTTATTAATTACCTAATCGATTTTTTTAAAACTTAAAACATTTCTTCGTTTTTTTAATTTCATAAAAGTCGTGTATCTTAGGAGGACTAATTTAATAAGTCTTAATAATAAAATTAAATTATTTCTGATAGAATAAATAGAAATATATGTTAGATATATTTTTAGAGGACTAAAATGAAAGTTTACAAAAAAAAAAAAAGAGAGAGAGAGGGGGGATTAAATTGAATGTCTGATATAATTATACATTCGTTGAGCACTTTTTCCAGTTTTCTTTTAGCACACATCTCTTACTATTATTTTTCTAATTAACTTAAGGAATTTACAGAAGTCACATTAATACTTTTTTTCAACACAAATTTATATCTAATTAAGCTAATGATTTCACGCGCATGTTATAATTTTTTATACCCCTTAAACTCGAAACATAATTAACGTTATTTCATAATATATATGGATTGTTATAAAATAATTCAGAAGGTTGATAATTGAAATACAAAAAAATAAGAATTAAAGGGCTGAGAGAGAGGATATACTCATTAAAATTTTATTGACAAAAACTAGCTCGTTGATAGTGATCTATGCTTCAACAGCCGTCATCATTTCTTCTGCATTTGTTACCTGCTTTATGATATTTTTCAATACCATGCAACTTTTGTGCCTTTGTCATACTCAGCTTAATCATAATAACTTATTAAGTCATTCAACAATTGTAGTTCGTAACTAAACAAAATTTAGCTCAATAGTTGTGAGTTGTGTCATATTCACCGCGACCATCACTGCAAATAATTCCTATTACTTATTTATTTATTCAATATAAAATTTTATTTTATTTTTCTTTTAAATTAAGGAGGTTTTAAGACTTGTATGAAGAAGAAAAAGCAAATATTTTCTTCAAACATTTTTTCATTATAAAAATATTTAATTTTATTTGTGATAATAAGAGATAAGAAAATCCGAGGGCTATGTATCTGTATTTCTTTTTTTTTTAGTTAACTCAATTTCAATTATCCCTTTGAGGCAAGTTAGCTCCTTTCGGTATTTTCAGAAGCTTCGATTATTTGAACTGGTTATGGAATTAATCCGAAATGCGGAGTGGATCAGAGATAAAAATATTTAAACTCCTCCCAAATGTGACATATGAAAATCGAACCAATATCCTTTCCTTTCCACTTATCCAACTCCCTTACTACCAATTGATGTACTACCATTTTATATCCATGTATGTACGTATATTTCTGATAAATATAAAAATAAAAGTAAATTTTCTTCAAAATGTTATGAACCAAATTCTGAAAAGTCTCAACCATAGAAAATTTCAAAAAATTTATGTTTGCATATCTCATCACCATTAGTCATTGTTTACACTTCGTACCTTTATACTTCAAATTTTTACGGTAAGAGATCTATCCAATTCCTGTAGGAAAACTCTAATAATTAATGTCATTTATAATTTATGTATGGGAAAGGATATTGTGACAACCAAGTTGTGTTACTACCAAGTGACTACCAATCAATCTCACCGTTAGATCGATTATGTTGATCCAACGGTTATATTTATTTCCATCTTTGTATGGTCATGATTTCTCAAATTTAATACTTTATATCACTACAAGAAAAAATCTTATTAGTGACAAAATTTTATGAAATTTCGTCACAAATTCCTACGCCTCAAGTAAATTTCGTCACAAATGCTTGCGTCGCAAGTTTATTTGTGACGAAATTTGATTATTTGTGTCAAAAACTATTATTTGTGACAAAATTTATGACGAAGTTTTTCGTCACAAATAAACCTTTTTCTTGTAGTGTATTTATTTTCACCTTTGTATGGTTATGATTTTCCATATTTAATGCTTTCACTTTAAATATGGGAAATCATGACCATACAAAGATGGAAATAAATATAACCGTTGGATCAACATAATCGATCTAACGGTGAGATTGATTGGTAGTCACTTGGTAGTAACACAACTTGGTTGTCACAATATCCTTTCCCTTTATGTATTGTTGTAATGTTTCCAATAGCTCTTTTGGGAAATTTTATTAAAACCGGCCCGGTTATCGTCCCGGTCGAGGTACTGGGTCACTGTTTCAACCAGTGGGTCATTGGTTCAATCGCATGACCCGGTTATTATATGCAATTTTATAATTTATATTAAAAAATTATAAACATACTCAAATATGTAAAAAAATGATAAAAATTTCAAATATTTTAGTATAAAAAATAATAAATCACATGTTATTATCCAATAAAAAGATCAAACAAAAATATAATGATCGTGATACGGGACTTTAGGTTCAGCAAGCGACATGTCTAACTATAAATTAATTCAAAATTTTCTACATAGTACATAATTGAGATAATATTAGTGTTGTAGGTACATAACTTATGTAAGTTAATAAGCAAAAAAAATCCAAATATGTCCATTATGATTTTTTTTGAAAAAAAATTTTGGAATTTTTTTTTTGGACCGGGCCGGGTCACCGGTTTTTTATAAAAACCGGCTGGATCGGATCGGGTCGCACCGGTTCTGATGCATGGCCAAACCATTGCTTCAACCGGACTGGTTATATGACCGGTTTATCGGTTCTCGAGTCGACCCGGCCGGGTCGGTCTGGTTTTAATAACTATGCTTTTGGGTCTATTTTGAAATACTCAATGTTATTTTTAATTTTAGAATTTTATTATTTGTGTTTAATTTATTTTTTCATTGTTTTAAAACCCCTTTTCAACTATGCAATTGTACGTTGGTCCAAGTAAAAATGATTGGAATTATACAACTGTGTTGGTCCAAATTAACAAAAATGATTTCCAATAAAATTCAGTTTGCCGAGTCATGAATAATATTGCACCTCTGAATCCACTGATGGCACGTGGCTGAATCTGAAGCTAGGTTCATTAGTTTAGCTTGTTAGTCAATAACAGAAAATTGTTTTCTGATTAGTTATTTGTTCTGTTAGTTTCCCACCTTTCTTGTATCAGAGATTTGCCTTGTATAGCTGATATATAAGGCTATTGTATTATGTTCTATTCATTAATCAATACAGAAATTCACTTCTTCAAAATTTCTAAGAAATAACAATACCAAGTATCACGATTCACAAGTTAAGACCAAACTAAATAATTCATCCATCGAAGTTTAAAACGAATTTGACTTTATCTTGTCGTGGGATATTATCCATTGGCATGGCAAAATAGTCAACCCCTCATACAATTCTTCTTTCCCAAGCTGTTCAAGCAACCGACAATTTAAACCCATCCCTCAACGTCATGCCAAACACTTTTATTTTATTTTTTTGAATAAAGCTCATTTTAGGTAGCTAATAAAAAAATATAGTCTCCACTCTCGTCTTTTATAAAAAAATATACATATTACTATATTAGTCCTTTTTGAGGGACTACATTGGGTCTCCATTGAATTTCTGAGGGATCACATTTTTAAAGAACTGAAATTGTAGAGAAATCAAAAGTTGACTTTTATTTTGTAAAGGATGAAAGTGGGTACTGTATTTTTTATTAGGGACTCAAAAAACACTTTACTCTTATTTTTTTATTTTTTTATTTTTTTATTTTCAAGTTCATTTGCTCTGTTTTCGGCACATAAGGACAAGTTTGAGTATTTGTCTCACGTTTCTATAAGGGTTGTGTTAGATACTTAGAGACCGAAACAAAACCCAAAACAAATGATTCACAGAGCCATATTTCTAATTAAAAGCTGACTCGAATCAATTAACATTTTCAACTCTCATTAATATTAACCACGTGTATAAAGTGAGGGATCTATGTATATGTGTGTGTGTGTTTAATTATGTGGGAAGAAAATTTCCTATTAATTTCTATGCATATGTCTCATCCTATGTTTTATTGATTATTATGCACATACGCCTGCAAATATTAGGTTGATGGAGTCATATTTGATTTTGTTCTTTTCTATTCAATAAATTTTACACATAATTATATAGTAACAAAGCAATATAAACTATACTAATAATCAAGCTACTCAAGAGTTAAATGAGAAGAACAACTAACTACTTTCTCAGTTGCACAAATTTATTGGCTTGATGAAATACTGAATGACTTTAATATAAATGACTTGAGCAAAAGCCATAACCCAAGTAAATCAATAACGCTTCCATTCATTTATATCCAAATATATATACCAAAATTTTGAATTGTGACTCTTTTGATAAAATCACATAAATGTGTTAGACAAACTTAAAAGGAAGGAAAAGCAAACGATCAGCTGATAAGGACAAGATTTTGGTCTTGGAAAAAGAAACTTCTATGCTCGATGGAGTTCATAAAGCTTTGAAGAGGTCAACGGAGAAAGAAGAAGGAGAGGGCTTATGATTAAAACGTGTTTTTAGGTAAAAATAAAACTAAGAAACGTGTTTTATACGTGACAATCAAAGAATCAACAAATTTTTTAATTTTAATCCTTGATCGGAATGAAAAGAGAAATGATCAACCCTCTCTATACAACAATTAGTTTATGGATATGTTTGATGTAATGTCTCCTAATTACCTTACTATATGTGTTGGAAATCGACAATCTCTCAAATCAAAAAGTAAAAGAGAAAGGGAAGAGAGATTTGACATAGTAATTTACCCTGGTTCATCCAATTTAGGCTAGGTCCAACTTGTCTGTACTATATTTATATCATCGCCACTTCTTATAAGTCACTTGGTTTACAAAAGAATATAAATAGGATTTAGAAAACGGCCCAAGCCCAAACTACCAAGTAAAAGAAAAATTACAATAAGTCAGAGGCCCACAACAGTACCAGACCTCTACCGGACCCCAATTGACTTTCTGCTAACTCTGCCAACAAGAGTCCTCATCTGAATGTGAAGTATGAGCCATACCCAACATTCTCTCACTTGGTGAATGCTTTGCATACTTCTTCAGTCCCAATGCAGACACCATTCAAACTTCTCTGAAATCACTGCATTGGTCATAAGTCAGCATTATTTGCCTTTGTGTCAACCTTCTCCAGCAATACAACATTGACTTTAATCTTCTCTCTAATGAAAATGTACTGTATGCTGATATGCTTGGTTCTTGCATGGAAACCTGGGTTCTTAGCCAAGAAAATGGTGTTTTGGCTGTCACACCCAACAATTACCTCTCCTTGTGCAAAGCCAAGATCTTTGCACAATCTCCACAATCAAATAGCCTCCTTGATAGCATATGTCAAGGCCATGTACTCAACCTCTATAGTAGATAAAGCAACTATGCTCTGCCTCTTACTCATCCAACTGATAGCTCCGCTAATGAGAAAATAACATATCCACTTATAGACCTTCCACTATCAATGTCAACTCCCAAATCAACATCCACAAAGCATCTCAGCTCCAATAATGCTTGTCCCTTTGAGCCTTTCACGTCTTCATAGCATAACCCAAGGTCAGACGTACCACGAAGATAACAGAACACATGCTTCACCGCCGTCTAATGCTCCTTTTCTTGGCTTGGACATATACCTGCTCAATACTCCCACTACTTTAGCAATATCAGGACGAGTACAAATCATGGCATACATCAGACTCCCAATTGCACTAGCATAAGGAACTGATGTCATCTCCCCTTCTTCTTCTTCTTCAGTCTTGGGACATTGGTCAACCAATAACTTAGAACCAATAGTCATGGCAGTCAACATAGGTTTGCAGTCAATCATCTTGAATTTATTCAGAACATCCTCTATATACTTTCACTGACTCAACCATAATCTTCCTTTGTTACGCTCCCTCTTAATCTGCATACTCAAGATCACATTTGCAGTGTATAGATCTTTCATTTCAATCTGCTTTGCCAACAGTCCTTTCATATTGCGGATCATATTCAAACTATTTTCGACAAGTAGTATGTCATCAACATACAAAGTTAGAAAAACAAAATCATCTTCTAACTTTTTCACACAGACACAATGATCAGCATCCCAATAGTCAAAGTCAAGTTTCATCACATAGGTGTCAAACTTCAGGTACTACATCCTGGGGGACTGCTTTAGTCCATACAAGGATTTATTTAGCTAGATTTGAATAGGTCCCATTTACCTTTTACAGCAAATCCCTTTGGTTGCTTCATAGAAGTAACTTCCTCCAAATCACCATAAATAAATGCAGTCTTCACATCTATCTGTTCTACCTCAAGATCATATGCAACTGCCATAGATAAAACGAGTCTTATGGAATTTAACTTTGCAACAGGTGAAAATACCTTACCATAATCATCTCCTTCTGTCTGTGAGTATCCCTTCGCAACCAAAAGAGCCTTGTATCGCTCAATTTTCCCATTAGCACCAACCTTTTTCTTGAACTCCCATTTGCAGCCAATTTATTTTCGGTCTATAGATAGTTTCACCAAACTCCAAGTTTAGGTTTTTGTAAGAACCCGCACCGTTAATTAAGGAATTTAATTAATTAATTATGAGAAATTAGGAAATGATTCCATAATTGACCCTAATAATTATTAAGAGGCTTTAATAATTATGATAAGTGATTACGAATGCTGAAAGTCGCTTTTCGGAAGAAAAGTGCAGATACCGGTTCTGCTAGTCGGTATAAATGCGTACCGAAAAAGTATCCCGGAAAATTATAATAAGTGCATGATAATTTCTAGAATAATATATAGGACTTGTAAAACGAGTTTCAAGTTAAAATAATGAGAACTGGTGCCAGAAACTGGTACTGACTATCAAAAGCGCGTACCGGAAAGGTGCTTCGAAAAATATAAAAAATATATGATAATTCTTGTAAAATTGAGTAGGTTAAGAATACAAAGTTTGGGATTAAAATGTTAAGCGTAACAATTAAAGTTAATACTGTGTGTTTAATGCTTAAGTGGCCTATATATACCCTCATGATTGGCACACAACCCTAGAATCAGATTTTCCTACTAGAGATTTTGTGGAGGCTGACCAGAATAGTGTCCCTTTGGCTTTCTTCTCCATTCCTTGACCAAGTAATCACCTTTGATGCTTGTTCCTTCATCTAAACACTTGTGCATTGTGTGAGTGATCCTTGTGAGGGTGAGAGGTGGCCTTTTTCTGGTTGTGCAACTTCTGAGTTTTGAGTTTGGGGGCTGACCTTGTTGGTTTGAGTGTTGAGGGGCTTTGTTCTTTGCTTGTGAGGCTTCAAGGAGCAATCCTTGTTGAGAGAGAACCTTGGTGGTGTGTCTTTTTCGTTTCTTGAAGAAGTCAGAACCTTGGAGTTGTCTTGTGAGCTCCAAGAGCACCTTTTGTTGGCTGGTTGAGCTTTGGGTGAGTTACCTTATCATGATCTTGAGTTTTTATGGCTTAAAGGTGGTGTCTTTGCATGTAATGGTTAAAAGATGATAACCTAACGTTGGGTAATGTCAAACACACCTAGAAATGCATGTTTAGGCTTCTGTAATCGGTAAAAATGGAACCTTTGAAGGATATCTTCGCAAAATGCAGAAACTGCATTCTGTCGTGAAATATCCGAATATCTGATCGTGAAATATCCGGATATTGGATATCTGGATATTGCCAGAGAGATATCCGGATATTGGATATCCGGATATGCCCCCGAGAAATATCCGGATATTCTGGGATTTCGTAGAACAGTAGTTGTGCTGTGTGTACAGTAGGCTATTGGGGGTTTGTGGACCCTAGATTGATGAAGTGGAACTTATGTAATTAATGAACTAAGTCAGAATCATGTGATTAAGGGCTTGTGGCTTTGTTAGAAGCCTTAAGACGTAAAACGTAAAGGAAAGACGTTGTCTTTAAGTGTATGCTTGTAGAGTTTGATTAATGATGTATTATTGGTCCATAACAGATTGTGATACTGTTGTGTTTGGGCTTTGATATTATGGACTCTTGGCTGGGATAGCTAGCTTGCAAGGTAAGCTTTCGTGTCCTCAGTTTAGCCATGTTGTGGTTCCACCATGTCCCATGGGGGTATGGTTATATGTATGCTGTGTTACATGCTTTTGATATTTTGGAAATGCTGTTGAGCTGTTGTATGCTAGTGCCTTTATGATATGCATGTGGTGTTCCACCTATACGGTAAGCCTGAGTATGTGGTACATATAAGATGGTGGGGCTGTGGGTGAGGTGCAAGTGATGTTCCTTGTACTACATGTAGGTATAGACGTATTCCTGCATTTCTCTGCCCAGTAGAGTAGTATTAAACACACATGGTATGAATATCTGTTGCACTGCATAGTTTTGGAACTGATATTGATATTACTGCTTTTAGAACTTATATTGCACATGTAAGTGAGCTTGGGGTGGAAGATCCTTGAGGACCCCTTGTCTTACTGAGATTTCTGGTTTAGAGATCTCACCCCACGTTTGGGGAATGCTTATTTCAGGTTCAGGTAATGCGGGGGTTGAGACCTCTAGTGGAAGGAGGCCAGAGCTTAGCTGATAGACGTTGCATGTTTATGCTGATATGCTGTTATGCTATTATGATTGGATGTGGATTCTGTTTACTGTCTTATGCTTTTAGCTTCGGTTTATGGATTTATATGTTGAGACCTTGTTGGTTATGCTGTTGATTTGGTGAGCATGGGGATTGTCCATGCCACATAGACTTGATTATGTCTTGTTTTATTTGGAGTTGTAATAATGTATCAGGATATTGTCCGGATTACGTGTTGTAATGTCGTGACTTAGATACTCATTTATATCTATATTTTGAGGTATTTCAGTTAGATGTCTTATTGCAATATACATACAGGCGATATTTTATGAAATTGATTAAGTAATCAACTTGGCTAGGTATAATGACGTCATAATTGAAAAGAAAAAGATTTTCCGCATTTTTAATTAAGCGCAGCTTAATACGATAGTATGATAACATTATCGGGTATACACGGGGTCTTACATTTTATGGTATCAGAGCGACGGTTCAAGGGAAAAGCCTGTATGTATTGCAATGATTAGGATGTTTGGTTGTGTCTGTCTTGTGTGTTTGCTCTGTTGGGTTTTGTTATGATGATGCATATGTAATCACACTGCGTGGGCTTGATCAACTCATAATTTGTGTAACTTGTGCAGAGTCATGGTAGGATCCAGGATAACACGAGAGACTGATGAGGGTCAACCCGACCGGTCCTGGCTGCATTGGCTGAGATGCAGGCGGCCCGACAAGCCGACCAGGAGGCCACGAGAATGGAAAACCAGGCCATGCTGGATGCCGTCAGAGAGGCGAACAGAAAGGCCACTGAGGATGTGTTGGAGGCCAACCATTTGGCGAACATGACGATGATGAGAGCCATGTTGGAGGAGTTGAAGACTGGTTCTGCTGTTGGCCATTTTCCTCCGCCACTGCCTCCGCCTCCACCTAGTGTGCAGGACGACAGTCAGAGTCAGATGGGTGATGGCAGTCACCTTACGGGGGCCATGCAGACCATCCCTGTTTTTGTTGAGGATCAAGATGAGATCGATCGCCGGCTGAATGCTTTTCGTAAGCATAAGCCACCTACCTTTGATGGATCTTATGATCCTGTTGCTGTGGCGCGTTGGCTACAGGCGTTGGACAAGATTTTTCGAGTTATTCAGTGTACTGATCCGTAGAAGCTGATGTTCGCTACCTATATGCTAGAGGGCGATGCCCATGAGTTGTGGATGAACACTTCTCATGTCTAGGAGATGCAGGGCCATGTGATGACTTGGAAATTCTTCGAGGATTGTTTTCTGGGGCAGTATTTCCCTTACGGTGCTCAGGAGAGGAAGCAGGGAGAGTTTGACAGGTTGGTTCAGGGCTCGTTGTCTGTTGACGAGTACCTGGCCAAGTTCAACCAGTTGGTGAAGTTTGCACACTTCAGGATGACGAGGCCTACTCTGACATTCTTGGCTGCTAAGTTTTGCAGGGGACTTAGTGAGGATATTGCTGGTTACCTAGTTGGTTCTGCTTCGAGAGACTTTGGGACACTGGTACAACAGTGTCGGGATATCGAGGACTTCTACAGCTCGAGTAAGGCCAAGAAGGCCAAGGTTGCAGAGGCGACGAAGGTAGTAGCTGGTAGTTCCACTTCTTGGAGGGACAGGAAGTTTGGGAACTAGGGAAAGGGAAAGCAGTTGGCGGCTCGGCAAGCGCCGAATCTGTTTAAGAGGACTTCTGCTCAGGGGAGTGCAGCAAGACCTCCTGCTCCCAAGTGTTCGGGATGCGGGAAGACTCATTTTGGGTCGTGTTCTACCAGCCAGTTGATTTGCTTTCAGTGTGGCAAGGAGGGCCACTTCTCTAGAGATTGTCCGTCGTCAACGGCGAGAGCTACTGTAGTGCAGGCAGTGCCACTTCAGATGGTTCCCCTTCCACCTACTTCGGCACCGGCAGTGCCACTGTCTACTGGGCGTGTTTATACCCTGGATCGTCAGCAGTCGGATCGAGCTCTGAACTTAGTCAGAGGTACTGTTACTATTGGTGCATCATCTGTTGATGTCTTGTTTGACACTGGGGCTACACATTCTTTTGTTGCAACCCCGCTTGCTGTGGGGCTTGAGTTGCCCATGTCTGTGCTTTCTCCACCGTTGCAGGTGACCATCGCCACCGGAGAAAAGTGTGATTCTACCACTGTACATCGAGATGTCGTGTTTTAGTGGGATGGCCGTGGGTATTCGGTAGATCTGATAGGATTGCCGATGGCTAACTTGGAGGTTATTCTGGGCATGGATTGGTTGTCCAGGAACTGTGCATTGATTGACTGTTGTGCCAAGCGTGTGGTGATGTCTTCGTGTGATTCCATAACTAGTTCCTCGCCATACATTTCTTTGCTGTAGGCTAGGAGAGCCTTGAAAGCTGGGGCATTTGGATAGGTCATGTTGGGAGGTTTGGTGAGTGGGACACAGGAGGATATCATTGGCATTCCTGTGGTGAGGGAATTCCTCAAGGTGTTTCCTGAGGAGATTCCTGAGTTTCCGCCACAGAGGGAGATAGAGTTCTCCATTGATCTGTTGCCTGGTGTGGGGCCTATTTCATTAGCTCCATATCGGATTTCGCCACCAGAGTTGGCAGAGCTGAAGAAGCATATTGAGGATCTTTCAGCGAGAGATTTCATTAGACCAAGTGTGTCTCCGTGGGGAGCACCGGTCATCTTTGTGAAGAAGAAGGACGGGACAATGCGATTGTGCACCGACTACAGACAGCTGAACAAGGTGACAATCAAGAACAAGTATCCTATTCCTCGGATTGATGATCTGTTGGATCGACTTAGGGGTGCTTGCGTGTATTCGAAGATTGATCTCCGGTCCGGATACCATCAGATTCGGGTGAAGCCGGAGGATGTCCCTAAGACCGCATTTCGTTCGAGATACGATCATTTTGAGTATTTGGTGATTCCGTTTGGACTCACCAATGCACCTGCTGTGTTCATGGATTACATGAACAGGATTTTCCAGCCGTACCTGGATCAGTTTGTGATCGTCTTCATTGACGATATTTTGATTTACTCCAAGACGGAGGAGGAGCATTTGAGAACTGTTCTGCAAGTGCTGAAGGAGAAGAATCTGTATGCGAAGCCTTCGAAATGTGAGTTTTGGCTCAAGTCTGTGAAGTTCCTTGGGCATGTGATTTCTGCTGAAGGAGTTGCAGTGGATCCGAACAAGATCGAGGCCGTACTGGATTGGGAGAGGCCCAAGACAGTTACGGAAGTGAGGAGCTTTCTGGGTTTGGCAGGTTACTATTGGAGATTCATCAAGGGTTTCTCCATGATGGTTCTCCCTTTGACTCGTCTTACCCGGAATGAGACTCCTTTTGTGTGGACTCACGAGTGTGAGGTTTGTTTTCAGGAGTTGAAGGAGAGACTGACTACTGCACCTGTGTTGGTCCTTCCTGATCCTGCGCTTGAGATTGAGCTTTACATCGACGCCTCCGGGAAGGGGCTAGGTTGTGTGTCGATGCAGTTGGGCAAAGTGATTGCCTATGCTTCGAGGAAGCTGAAGCCTCATGAGGAAAACTACCCTACTCATGACTTGGAGTTGGCTGCTATTGTGTTTGCTTTCAAGATTTGGAGGCATTACCTTTTTGGTTTGAAGTGTGTGGTGTTCAGTGACCACAAAAGTTTGAAGTATCTTTTCGACCAGAAAGAGCTGAACATGAGGCAGAGGAGATGGATGGAGTTCATAAAGGATTACGACTTTGAGTTGAAGTACCATCCTGGCAAGGCCAATGTGGTAGCTGATGCTTTGACCGGAAACCCGGGAGCTCATCCAGTTTGTTACTTGGTAACTTTGATGTGGTTGAGAAGTTTCGAAACCTGGAAGTGACCGCTCCGAGTGGGAGTGCACTTCTCGAGATGGAAGCAGCAGACATCATGAATGAGCTGTTAGAAAAGATCAAAGAGGCACAGATTCAGAGAGAGTGTCTGGATTATGTGAAGAACCAAGACGATGTGTCTTGGAAAGATGAAGGACTTCTTTTGTTTCAACAGAGGATCGTGGTTCCTCGAGGTCTGTTGACCGATGAGGTTATGGCAGAGGCCCATAAGGGCCAGTTTTCTATCCACCATGGTGCTACTAAAATGTATCAAGACTTGAAGAAGAACTTCTGGTGGCCGGGCATGAAGAAAGATGTGGCTGTTTTTGTGTCTAAGTGTTTGGTTTGCCAGAAGGTGAAGATCGAGCATCAGAAACCATCCGGTGAGCTTCAACCTCTTGAAGTACCGCAGTGGAAGTGGGAATGTATTTTCATGGACTTCGTGGTGGGATTGCCGAAGACTCAGGCGGGTCATGACTCTATCTGGGTCATTGTGGATAGACTAACGAAGTCTGCCCATTTTCTTCCAGTGAAGGTGAGCTTCACTACAGAGCAGTTGGCCAAGCTTTATGTTCGCGAGATTGTGAGGCTTCACGGGGTGCCCGAGAGTATCATCAGTGATAGGGACTCGAAGTTCACATCTCGGTTCTGGGAGGCACTGCAGGAGGCTTTTGGTACGCAGTTGAGATTGAGTACCGCCTATCACCCTCAGACTGATGGACAGACTGAGAGGACCATCCAGACCTTGGAGGACATGTTGCGGGCTTGCACGTTAGAGCAGGGCTCGGCATGGGATAGGTGCCTTCCGTTGGTTGAGTTTTCGTATAACAACAACTTTCATGCTAGCCTGGGCATGGCGCCCTATGAAGCACTGTATGGTAGGAGGTGTTGGACTACTACCTGCTGGTCTGAGGTTGGAGACAAGGAGCTTTTTGGCTTGGACTTTGTCCAAGATACCACCCAGCAGATCCTGTTGATCAGAGAAAAGTTGAAGCAGGCGCAGAATCCCCAGAAGAGCTACTATGTTGTCAAGCATCGTCCACTGGAGTTCAGTGACGGTGAGCACGTGTTTGTGAGACTTTCACCTGTCACCGGTGTTGGTCGGGCACTCGGAGTGAGGAAGCTGAGCCTGCAATATATTGGGCCATACCAGATTCTTGGTAGAGTAGGACCTATTGCCTACCGGCTTGCCTTGCCTCCGAATTTGGCCACCATCCACGACGTGTTTCACGTGTCTCAGCTTCAGAATTACATAGCAGATCCTTCGCACGTGGTGCAACCTGATGACGTGGAGGTTCAGGAGAACCTAAAGACTCCCGTCGGACCACTCAAGATCCTCGATCGTGGCGAGAAGCAGCTGAGGAGCAAGGTTGTAATAACCCAAAAATCTTGTACTCGAAATTAGCCTAATGAAATGAAATGAAAAAGGATCAAGTCCATATTCAGTGAACGAGTAGCTTTGACTAAGCAACATTAGTCCTAAGCTAGAACACACTTTAAATAAGATAATTAATAACTTAGCCAATGTGGGTTAAAGCCCAAATAAAGTTAAAGCCCAACCTACTAAGAATATGACTAAGTTAAAGGATTTAAGCCCAAAGCAATGCAAGGCCATTTTATAAGAAATGGCCCAATTAGTATCTAGACCAAGATCCAAGCCCACACCACCTAGCCTTGACCCAATTACAAATGGTCCAACACTTATTAACTTAATGGGCCAAGACACTCACCAAGCCCAACCCAATTCAAAGGAACAACCCTAGATGAGGTGTCATCACATGATTGGAGGAATTTGAATGAGCTCCACCTCCCCTACAATGGCAAACTCGGCCATGACAAGAAGAAAAGGGAGTGGTGTTGCTTTCCACACTTCCTAAGCGCCACTTAAGGAAGGAATGGACAAGTAAGAGCTTGAGTAAGACACACTCCAAGCCTTAACCATGCATGTGATTTCCTTTCTCCAAAAGCAACTCTACTTTCCATACCCACCTTGGATGACGTAAAATGATGGAGAAAGGAAGATTGCTTCTTCCACACTCCAAGCCTTAACCATGCATGTGATCTTCTCCAAAAAGCAACTCACCTTTTCTCCTTACACAACTTGGAGGGCGCACTCATGACAAGGAAAAGGGAAACTTTCTTCTTACACACTCAAGCCATGCATGCCATCTTACAAGGTCAAATCTTCCTCCTCCCTAGGCATACACGGTCACCAAGGGAAGTCACATGACCAAATCCCTCTCACTCCTCACGGCCACATCACTCAAGGAGCCAAGAAACCCTAGTGCAAATTCACACTCAAACCCTCCTTGAATCAAGTGCCACGTGGAACACATGCATCACCTCTCCTCCTTACACATTCGGCCATCAACAAAGAACAAGGAAAGATTGTTCACACTCCACACCCAAACACCATTCACCACCAATGCATGTTGATAACTTCCCCCACATTCATAAGTTACACTCAAGTACCCTTCACCCAATGCATGTAGATAGCTTTCTATACACTCACAAGTCATAACCTAATATCTCAAGGAAATGATTGCAAGACTTGAATAAAAGATCCAGCAAGGAGCTTCCTCCTCCCCCCTAAGGCCGCGAAGCACCAAGCAACAAGATAAAGGACTTCTTCCTTCTCCTTATTCCCTTAACTTCGACCATCTCTCTCCTCATCAAGCCCAGCAAGTAAACACTCAAACACTTCATCTCCTTTACTCTTAAGCTCGGCCATAACAAGTACTAGGACCTAAGATCACCTTAAAAATTTTCTAAGCTCTTCAAACTCTCTTTCCATCACCCACATAGGTAAGGTAAAAGCTTCATCTCATTTTCGTTTGGAAGAAACTAGAGATCTCTAAGTTCCCACTCTCTTCGTGTAGAGAGAAACCAAGAGGTTGTTGGAAGCCACGCCCAACCCTAGAGGACTCCTTGAAGATCAAGTTGGAGTTATATTTTAGACATCATCTTTGAGGTAAGATTTCATGAGCCCTTCATCCCTTCAAGTGAGTAGAATGAACTCTAACTAATTTATATGACTAGATCTTGGACTAATAAAGCCATGCATGCATCTTTCATCTTTAAATCACCTCTTAAGTATATCATCTCTAAGTGGCCGAACCTCAATGGTATGCATGCACCCTCTAAATATTCACAATATTTACTAAGCAACCTAACCCTAAATGGCCGAATATATATGTACCCTACTAGATATTGAATATGTTCTTTAAGGTAATATGAAAAGTGTTGAAGTAAATGTTTTTAAACAACATGTAGGAAAGCATTACTTGAAGAATCACCACCTAAATGGCATTAACCCTAAATGGCCGAACTTGATGAGTATTAAACCCATGAACATGTTATCAAAATTATCCCTAGGTATGCACCCTCTAAATGGCCGAACCCTAATAAGCCTAAAAGGGAAATATGTGAATGTTTTCTTAATACCATGATGTATGGCCGAAATGTATGCCATAGAATATGACTTATGCATGAAAACAATTAGTAAAAATTATCTCCTAGGCATTTTCATCCTTAGAGAGCCGAACCTATGACATGAAGGATATTAAAGTTTAGATCTTTTAATTTTAGAACCATGTACTAAGGTTGAATATGTGACTAGGACAAACCAAAGCTTGAAAAGAGATCCAAGATACTAGGACCTTCAGTTGGCCGAATCCACCACCTACGGGAAGAATTTACAAAGCGAGAAAGAGTAAGTGATTTATGGTTGTTGAAGCGGCTACCCTATGGTTGCCACCCCTTTAAGTTAAAGTGAGGTTTGACTGCAATATGTTATATGATGCATTACATGATATGTTTGGTTGTTTGGAACTAAGTTTTGTAAGATGGCCTGTGCACTAATACCACAGAGGCAACCTGACGAGGACCCTGGGTATTCGTCCATAAGACCATGGAGAGTAATTGCCATGGCAGGATTGGTATGATGATATGAAAGCATGATTATTTTCCAAACGATGTTTCCAATGTTTTGCCATTCTATTATTGTACATGTTATTATGTGACTATTGCAGCAGTAAGCTTCATGGTTTGGAGGTTGCTCCAAATGTGAGTCCTTACTGAGACCCCCAATCTCACCCCTCTTTGGGGAAACCCACTTTCAGGAAAAAAATGACTAAATGGGTAAGGCAGGGAAAGAGGTTGATATGAGTTGAAGAGGAACCTGCTCAGCCACGTGCAGTTCATGATGACTCCAAGCTATTGGAGAAATTTATGAACTTACTATCGGAAGGAAAGCTTTTGGAGGCAGACTATATTATATCTGCTTTAGCTGGGCCCATGTGGCTTGAAGATGCACCTTACTAAGGGTGTACCTAAATTCTAATTTGGGATGACTGTAATAGACTATGCCACTTAGACTATTTTGAACATTTTATATGCGTTTGAAGTACGATATTTTGGGATGTTTATGTTTTATGGACTATGAATTGAGTAGGAAAGATTAAGTAACATCAGCCACTATCCGCATAAGACACTTAAGTAACTACCTACTGGATAGTAGTCAACACTAAAATTATGATCATGTAAGTGAGCCCCTAAAATAGCGCATAAGTATAAGCAGGGTAACCAAGTAGAGATTAACTTATAAGTAGGCCGTAGACAGAGAAATAGAGAAACTCATGACTAGACGAATAGATAAGATAGGGAAAAGAATGAAATTAATTCCCATTAGTAAATTTTAAGTTAACCACGCTTAAGTACATGGATTCCGCGCATTGAATGTCAAGCAATGTTACACCTTTGATGACCTTATTAAGGGTGTTACATTTTTATGGTATCAGAGCAAATTTCTGATCTTTAGGATGAGAATTACGCTCTAACTCCATTATTTTACCTGTAACATATGTGCAGCACTATGCCTCCACGTAGGGTACCTACTCGCAGTAACCCGCAAGGACCCGAGGACATACAAGGCCAGATTAACACCTTACGGGACACCATTACCCAGATGCAGACTAATGCAGGGGAAATGTTTCAGAATATTTTGAATGAAATCAGGCGCCACCCTCACAACGCGACCAATAATAATAACGTCGCAAGTGGCTTAGGCACTGGAGGAGCCGGTAGTGGTGGACCCCAACCGCTGCCAGAACATGGAGCGGCTGGCCGAAATAATCAAGATCTGTTGCTGACGTTTAGGAAGCACAAGCCGCCCTCCTTTCAAGGAGGACACGATCCAATAGTAGCTGTGCAGTGGCTACAAGCCATGGACAAAATATTCAGAGCGGTTCAATGCACCGATGATCAAAAGGTGCTGTTCTCAGTGTATATGTTCAAAGGAGACGCCCATCATTGGTGGGCTAATGCGTCCCAACCCTTGGTGATGCAAAATGTGGCAATTTCGTGGGCCATGTTCGAAGAAATGTTCTTGGAGAAGTATTTCCCGATGTCAATCCGGGTTAGCAAGCAAGGCGAGATTGATCGACTCGTGCAAGGAAGCATGACGGTGGATCAGTATCATGCTAAATTCAACGAACTACTCCGACTGGCAACTTACCGAGGAACTATGCCCATGCCAGACTTTCTGGCAACAAAATTTCAAAGGGGTTTATCCGCTAGGATTGCGGAACTGGTAGCTGGCAACGACCCCTGTGACCTAGCCCCCCTGGTGAACAGATGTAGAAAGGTGGAAGCAATAGGATTGCAAGCAAGGAAGCCTGCAGAGACCAGCGGATCTGGAACCAAAGCTCCGATGGCTAAGAATGGACAATGGAGAGGAAAATGCGGAGGCAGACCGTGGAAGCCTAGGCATGATGGTAACAAGTTCAAGAGGCCCGGGAATCCTCGAGGAAATGGAAACAGGGCTCCTAATTGCCCCAAATGTAAGAAGGCCCATTTCGGCAACTGTTTGAATGGGTCGACACAATGTTACAAGTGCGGCCAAGAAGGACACTTCATCAAAGATTGTCCACAATGGGGAGAACAACAGACAGCCGCTGAGGCGCCAAGAGTGGGCAGAGTTTATACGTTGGATCAACATGTGGCGGACCAGGCGGCCGAACTAGTTAAAGGTACGATCAATATATGTGATGAAGAACTATCTGTTTTATTTGACTCTGGTGCGACCAATTCCTTCATTGCTGATTATGTGGGAAAAGCCTTTAACCTAACTATGAGCCCAATGCAATCCCCTATGCAAGTCACCTCTGCGACGGGGGAAGTGACAGTGTCTCACTTCATGTGTAGAAGTGTAGAATTCAGATACAAAGGAAAGAAGTACAACCAAGACTTCATAATCCTCCCCTTAGCCAAACTGAACCTGATTTTGGGAATGGATTGGCTGGCCAAACAACACGTACTAATTGATTGTAGCAGCCGAAGTATAATAGTCGGCGGGGACATGATGGGGACTCCACTCCCCAATACTCCACCAGTCGAATCAGGAGATTGCACTTTCATGCTAATAGCCGGTCTAGTAGGTGCGAGCGAGATACCGTTGATGAACATTCCCGTGGTCAAAGAATTCGAGGATGTATTTCCTGACGACATTACCACCTTTCCCCCTGAAAGGGAAGTGGAGTTTTCTATTGAACTTATTCTCGGGACTGGACCAATCTCAATTGCACCCTACCGTATGTCTCCCCTTGAATTGGTAGAATTGAAGAAGCAATTAGAAGACCTGCTAGGGAAGAATTTAATCTGACCCAGTGTATCCCCGTGGGGAGCACCAGTTCTATTCGTAAAGAAGAAGGACAGATCAATGAGACTTTGCACAGGCTATCGGCAACTCAACAAGGTGACTGTCAAGAACAAATACCCATTGCCTCGTATCGAGGACTTAATTGATCAGTTAAGAGGTGCAAAGGTGTTTTCGAAGATTGATCTTCGATCGGGATATCATCAGATCCGGATCAAACCGGAGGACATCCCGAAGACAGCTTTCAGATCAAGATACGGGCACTATGAGTACTTGGTCATTCCCTTCGGATTGACTAATGCCCCGGCAGTATTCATGAGCTACATGAACCAGATCTTCCAACCTTACTTGGATCGATTCATGGTCGTATTCATCGATGACATACTGATATACTCGAAGAGAAAAGAGGAGCATGAAGAACACTTGAGAATTGTGCTACAAGTATTGCAGGAGAAACAACTGTATGCGAAACCATCAAAGTGTGAATTCTGGTTGCCAGAGATTCAGTTTCTTGGACATGTAATCTCAGAGAAAGGAGTAGCAGTGGATCCCAGCAAGATTGAAGCAGTAGTGGATTGGGAACGACCAAAGACTGTCATAGAGATAAGGAGCTTCCTTGGACTAGTAGGATACTATCGGAGATTCATTGAAGGATTCTCGAAGTGGGTATTGCCACTTACCCGATTG
>NW_026895356.1:0-15510 GCF_033153095.1 Gastrolobium bilobum | reverse complement strand
TCCATTTTAATGTAGAAAAAACTTTTGAAAATTAGCTAAGGTGTCGCATTCAACTTAAATCTCAGCTTTCTGTTCACACTAGAGGATGTCTTGAAAACTTACTTCTTTTCCTTGCAGTGAACAAAATATGTATGTTTGAATTTCTGTTCACACTAGAGGATTCTTTCCGTTTTAATGTAAAAAAAACTTTTGAAAATTAGCTGAGGTGTCGCATTCTCCTTAAATCTCAACTTTCTGTTCACACTAGAGGATGTCTTGAAAATTTACTTTTTTTCCATGTAGTGAACAAAATATGTATGTTTGAATTTCTTTTCACACTAGAGGATTCTTTCCGTTTTAATGTAAAAAAAACTTTTGAAAATTAGCTGAGGTGTCGCATTCTCCTTAAATCTCAGCTTTCTTTTCACACTAGAGGATGTCTTGAAAACTTACTTCTTTTCCTAGTAGTGAACAAAATATGTATGTTTGAATTTATGTTCACACTAGAGGATTCTTTCCGTTTTAATGTAAAAAAAACTTTTGAAAATTAGCTGAGGTGTCGCATTCTCCTTAAATCTCAGCTTTCTGTTCACACTAGAGGATGTCTTGAAAACTTACTTCTTTTCCTTGTAGTGAACAAAATATGTATGTTTGAATTTCTGTTCACACTAGAGGATTCTTTCCGTTTTAATGTAAAAAAAACTTTTGAAAATTAGCTGAGGTGTCGCATTCTCCTTAAATCTCAACTTTCTGTTCACACTAGAGGATGTCTTGAAAACTTACTTCTTTTCCATGTAGTGAACAAAATATGTATGTTTGAATTTCTGTTCACACTAGAGGATTCTTTCCGTTTTAATGTAAAAAAAACTTTTGAAAATTAGCTGAGGTGTCGCATTCTCCTTAAATCTCAGCTTTCTGTTCACACTAGAGGATGTCTTGAAAACTTACTTCTTTTCCATGTAGTGAACAAAATATGTATGTTTGAATTTCTGTTCACACTAGAGGATTCTTTCCATTTTAATGTAAAAAAAACTTTTGAAAATTAGCTAAGGTGTCGCATTCAACTTAAATCTCAGCTTTCTGTTCACACTAGAGGATGTCTTGAAAACTTACTTCTTTTCCATGTAGTGAACATAATATGTATGTTTGAATTTCTGTTCACACTAGAGGATTCTTTCCGTTTTAATGTAAAAAAAACTTTTGAAAATTAGCTGAGGTGTCGCATTCTCCTTAAATCTCAGCTTTCTTTTCACACTAGAGGATGTCTTGAAAACTTACTTCTTTTCCTAGTAGTGAACAAAATATGTATGTTTGAATTTATGTTCACACTAGAGGATTCTTTCCGTTTTAATGTAAAAAAAACTTTTGAAAATTAGCTGAGGTGTCGCATTCTCCTTAAATCTCAGCTTTCTGTTCACACTAGAGGATGTCTTGAAAACTTACTTCTTTTCCTTGTAGTGAACAAAATATGTATGTTTGAATTTCTGTTCACACTAGAGGATTCTTTCCGTTTTAATGTAAAAAAAACTTTTGAAAATTAGCTGAGGTGTCGCATTCTCCTTAAATCTCAGCTTTCTGTTCACACTAGAGGATGTCTTGAAAACTTACTTCTTTTCCATGTAGTGAACAAAATATGTATGTTTGAATTTCTGTTCACACTAGAGGATTCTTTCCGTTTTAATGTAAAAAAAACTTTTGAAAATTAGCTGAGGTGTCGCATTCTCCTTAAATCTCAGCTTTCTGTTCACACTAGAGGATGTCTTGAAAACTTACTTCTTTTCCTAGTAGTGAACAAAATATGTATGTTTGAATTTCTGTTCACACTAGAGGATTCTTTCCGTTTTAATGTAAAAAAAACTTTTGAAAATTAGCTGAGGTGTCGCATTCTCCTTAAATCTCAACTTTCTGTTCACACTAGAGGATGTCTTGAAAACTTACTTCTTTTCCATGTAGTGAACAAAATATGTATGTTTGAATTTCTGTTCACACTAGAGGATTCTTTCCGTTTTAATGTAAAAAAAACTTTTGAAAATTAGCTGAGGTGTCGCATTCTCCTTAAATCTCAGCTTTCTGTTCACACTAGAGGATGTCTTGAAAACTTACTTTTTTTCCATGTAGTGAACAAAATATGTATGTTTGAATTTCTTTTCACACTAGAGGATTCTTTCCGTTTTAATGTAAAAAAAACTTTTGAAAATTAGCTGAGGTGTCGCATTCTCCTTAAATCTCAGCTTTCTTTTCACACTAGAGGATGTCTTGAAAACTTACTTCTTTTCCTAGTAGTGAACAAAATATGTATGTTTGAATTTCTGTTCACACTAGAGGATTCTTTCCGTTTTAATGTAAAAAAAACTTTTGAAAATTAGCTGAGGTGTCGCATTCTCCTTAAATCTCAGCTTTCTGTTCACACTAGAGGATGTCTTGAAAACTTACTTCTTTTCCTTGTAGTGAACAAAATATGTATGTTTGAATTTCTGTTCACACTAGAGGATTCTTTCCGTTTTAATGTAAAAAAAACTTTTGAAAATTAGCTGAGGTGTCGCATTCTCCTTAAATCTCAACTTTCTGTTCACACTAGAGGATGTCTTGAAAACTTACTTCTTTTCCATGTAGTGAACAAAATATGTATGTTTGAATTTCTGTTCACACTAGAGGATTCTTTCCGTTTTAATGTAAAAAAAACTTTTGAAAATTAGCTGAGGTGTCGCATTCTCCTTAAATCTCAGCTTTCTTTTCACACTAGAGGATGTCTTGAAAACTTACTTCTTTTCCATGTAGTGAACAAAATATGTATGTTTGAATTTCTGTTCACACTAGAGGATTCTTTCCATTTTAATGTAGAAAAAACTTTTGAAAATTAGCTAAGGTGTCGCATTCAACTTAAATCTCAGCTTTCTGTTCACACTAGAGGATGTCTTGAAAACTTACTTCTTTTCCTTGCAGTGAACAAAATATGTATGTTTGAATTTCTGTTCACACTAGAGGATTCTTTCCGTTTTAATGTAAAAAAAACTTTTGAAAATTAGCTGAGGTGTCGCATTCTCCTTAAATCTCAACTTTCTGTTCACACTAGAGGATGTCTTGAAAACTTACTTCTTTTCCATGTAGTGAACATAATATGTATGTTTGAATTTCTGGTCACACTAGAGGATTCTTTCCGTTTTAATGTAAAAAAAACTTTTGAAAATTAGCTGAGGTGTCGCATTCTCCTTAAATCTCAGCTTTCTGTTCACACTAGAGGATGTCTTGAAAACTTACTTTTTTTCCATGTAGTGAACAAAATATGTATGTTTGAATTTCTTTTCACACTAGAGGATTCTTTCCGTTTTAATGTAAAAAAAACTTTTGAAAATTAGCTGAGGTGTCGCATTCTCCTTAAATCTCAGCTTTCTTTTCACACTAGAGGATGTCTTGAAAACTTACTTCTTTTCCTAGTAGTGAACAAAATATGTATGTTTGAATTTATGTTCACACTAGAGGATTCTTTCCGTTTTAATGTAAAAAAAACTTTTGAAAATTAGCTGAGGTGTCGCATTCTCCTTAAATCTCAGCTTTCTTTTCACACTAGAGGATGTCTTGAAAACTTACTTCTTTTCCTAGTAGTGAACAAAATATGTATGTTTGAATTTATGTTCACACTAGAGGATTCTTTCCGTTTTAATGTAAAAAAAACTTTTGAAAATTAGCTGAGGTGTCGCATTCTCCTTAAATCTCAGCTTTCTGTTCACACTAGAGGATGTCTTGAAAACTTACTTCTTTTCCTTGTAGTGAACAAAATATGTATGTTTGAATTTCTGTTCACACTAGAGGATTCTTTCCGTTTTAATGTAAAAAAAACTTTTGAAAATTAGCTGAGGTGTCGCATTCTCCTTAAATCTCAACTTTCTGTTCACACTAGAGGATGTCTTGAAAACTTACTTCTTTTCCATGTAGTGAACAAAATATGTATGTTTGAATTTCTGTTCACACTAGAGGATTCTTTCCGTTTTAATGTAAAAAAAACTTTTGAAAATTAGCTGAGGTGTCGCATTCTCCTTAAATCTCAGCTTTCTTTTCACACTAGAGGATGTCTTGAAAACTTACTTCTTTTCCATGTAGTGAACAAAATATGTATGTTTGAATTTCTGTTCACACTAGAGGATTCTTTCCATTTTAATGTAAAAAAACTTTTGAAAATTAGCTAAGGTGTCGCATTCAACTTAAATCTCAGCTTTCTGTTCACACTAGAGGATGTCTTGAAAACTTACTTCTTTTCCTTGCAGTGAACAAAATATGTATGTTGAATTTCTGTTCACACTAGAGGATTCTTTCCGTTTTAATGTAAAAAAAACTTTTGAAAATTAGCTGAGGTGTCGCATTCTCCTTAAATCTCAACTTTCTGTTCACACTAGAGGATGTCTTGAAAACTTACTTCTTTTCCATGTAGTGAACATAATATGTATGTTTGAATTTCTGGTCACACTAGAGGATTCTTTCCGTTTTAATGTAAAAAAAACTTTTGAAAATTAGCTGAGGTGTCGCATTCTCCTTAAATCTCAGCTTTCTGTTCACACTAGAGGATGTCTTGAAAACTTACTTTTTTTCCATGTAGTGAACAAAATATGTATGTTTGAATTTCTTTTCACACTAGAGGATTCTTTCCGTTTTAATGTAAAAAAAACTTTTGAAAATTAGCTGAGGTGTCGCATTCTCCTTAAATCTCAGCTTTCTTTTCACACTAGAGGATGTCTTGAAAACTTACTTCTTTTCCTAGTAGTGAACAAAATATGTATGTTTGAATTTATGTTCACACTAGAGGATTCTTTCCGTTTTAATGTAAAAAAAACTTTTGAAAATTAGCTGAGGTGTCGCATTCTCCTTAAATCTCAGCTTTCTGTTCACACTAGAGGATGTCTTGAAAACTTACTTCTTTTCCTTGTAGTGAACAAAATATGTATGTTTGAATTTCTGTTCACACTAGAGGATTCTTTCCGTTTTAATGTAAAAAAAACTTTTGAAAATTAGCTGAGGTGTCGCATTCTCCTTAAATCTCAACTTTCTGTTCACACTAGAGGATGTCTTGAAAACTTACTTCTTTTCCATGTAGTGAACAAAATATGTATGTTTGAATTTCTGTTCACACTAGAGGATTCTTTCCGTTTTAATGTAAAAAAAACTTTTGAAAATTAGCTGAGGTGTCGCATTCTCCTTAAATCTCAGCTTTCTTTTCACACTAGAGGATGTCTTGAAAACTTACTTCTTTTCCATGTAGTGAACAAAATATGTATGTTTGAATTTCTGTTCACACTAGAGGATTCTTTCCATTTTAATGTAGAAAAAACTTTTGAAAATTAGCTAAGGTGTCGCATTCAACTTAAATCTCAGCTTTCTGTTCACACTAGAGGATGTCTTGAAAACTTACTTCTTTTCCTTGCAGTGAACAAAATATGTATGTTTGAATTTCTGTTCACACTAGAGGATTCTTTCCGTTTTAATGTAAAAAAAACTTTTGAAAATTAGCTGAGGTGTCGCATTCTCCTTAAATCTCAACTTTCTGTTCACACTAGAGGATGTCTTGAAAACTTACTTCTTTTCCATGTAGTGAACATAATATGTATGTTTGAATTTCTGGTCACACTAGAGGATTCTTTCCGTTTTAATGTAAAAAAAACTTTTGAAAATTAGCTGAGGTGTCGCATTCTCCTTAAATCTCAGCTTTCTGTTCACACTAGAGGATGTCTTGAAAACTTACTTTTTTTCCATGTAGTGAACAAAATATGTATGTTTGAATTTCTTTTCAGACTAGAGGATTCTTTCCGTTTTAATGTAAAAAAAACTTTTGAAAATTAGCTGAGGTGTCGCATTCTCCTTAAATCTCAGCTTTCTTTTCACACTAGAGGATGTCTTGAAAACTTACTTCTTTTCCTAGTAGTGAACAAAATATGTATGTTTGAATTTCTGTTCACACTAGAGGATTCTTTCCGTTTTAATGTAAAAAAAACTTTTGAAAATTAGCTGAGGTGTCGCATTCTCCTTAAATCTCAGCTTTCTGTTCACACTAGAGGATGTCTTGAAAACTTACTTCTTTTCCTTGTAGTGAACAAAATATGTATGTTTGAATTTCTGTTCACACTAGAGGATTCTTTCCGTTTTAATGTAAAAAAAACTTTTGAAAATTAGCTGAGGTGTCGCATTCTCCTTAAATCTCAACTTTCTGTTCACACTAGAGGATGTCTTGAAAACTTACTTCTTTTCCATGTAGTGAACAAAATATGTATGTTTGAATTTCTGTTCACACAGAGGATTCTTTCCGTTTTAATGTAAAAAAAACTTTTGAAAATTAGCTGAGGTGTCGCATTCTCCTTAAATCTCAGCTTTCTGTTCACACTAGAGGATGTCTTGAAAACTTACTTCTTTTCCATGTAGTGAACAAAATATGTATGTTTGAATTTCTGGTCACACTAGAGGATTCTTTCCGTTTTAATGTAAAAAAAACTTTTGAAAATTAGCTGAGGTGTCGCATTCTCCTTAAATCTCAGCTTTCTGTTCACACTAGAGGATGTCTTGAAAACTTACTTTTTTTCCATGTAGTGAACAAAATATGTATGTTTGAATTTCTTTTCAGACTAGAGGATTCTTTCCGTTTTAATGTAAAAAAAACTTTTGAAAATTAGCTGAGGTGTCGCATTCTCCTTAAAGCTCAGCTTTCTTTTCACACTAGAGGATGTCTTGAAAACTTACTTCTTTTCCTAGTAGTGAACAAAATATGTATGTTTGAATTTCTGTTCACACTAGAGGTTCTTTCCGTTTTAATGTAAAAAAAACTTTTGAAAATTAGCTGAGGTGTCGCATTCTCCTTAAATCTCAGATTTCTGTTCACACTAGAGGATGTCTTGAAAACTTACTTCTTTCCTTGTAGTGAACAAAATATGTATGTTTGAATTTCTGTTCACACTAAAGGATTCTTTCCGTTTTAATGTAAAAAAAACTTTTGAAAATTAGCTGAGGTGTCGCATTCTCCGTAAATCTCAACTTTCTGTTCACACTAGAGGATGTCTTGAAAACTTACTTCTTTTCCATGTAGTGAACAAAATATGTATGTTTGAATTTTTGTTCACACTAGAGGATTCTTTCCGTTTTAATGTAAAAAAAACTTTTGAAAATTAGCTGAGGTGTCGCATTCTCCTTAAATCTCAGCTTTCTTTTCACACTAGAGGATGTCTTGAAAACTTACTTCTTTTCCTGGCAGTGAACAAAATATGTATGTTTGAATTTCTGTTCACACTAGAGGATTCTTCGTTTTAATGTAAAAAAAACTTTTGAAAATTAGCTGAGGTGTTGCATTCTCCTTAAATCTCAACTTTCTGTTCACACTAGAGGATGTCTTGAAAACTTACTTCTTTTCCATGTAGTGAACAAAATATGTATGTTTGAATTTCTGTTCACACTAGAGGATTCTTTCCGTTTTAATGTAAAAAAACTTTTGAAAATTAGCTGAGGTGTCGCATTCTCCTTAAATCTCAGCTTTCTGTTCACACTAGAGGATGTCTTGAAAACTTACTTCTTTTCCTTCTTTTCCTGTAGGATTCTTTCCGTTTTAATGTAAAAAAAACTTTTGAAAATTAGCTGAGGTGTCGCATTCTCCTTAAATCTCAGCTTTCTGTTCACACTAGTGTCTTGAAAACTTACTTCTTTTCCTTTATGTAAATTTCTGTTCACACTAGAGGATTCTTTCCGTTTTAATGTAAAAAAAACTTTTGAAAATTAGCTGAGGTGTCGCATTCTCCTTAAATCTCAACTTTCTGTTCACACTAGAGGATGTCTTGAAAACTTACTTCTTTTCCATGTAGTGAACAAAATATGTATGTTTGAATTTCTGTTCACACTAGAGGATTCTTTCCGTTTTAATGTAAAAAAAACTTTTGAAAATTAGCTGAGGTGTCGCATTCTCCTTAAATCTCAGCTTTCTGTTCACACTAGAGGATGTCTTGAAAACTTACTTCTTTTCCTTGTAGTGAACAAAATATGTATGTTTGAATTTCTGTTCACACTAGAGGATTCTTTCCGTTTTAATGTAAAAAAAACTTTTGAAAATTAGCTGAGGTGTCGCATTCTCCTTAAATCTCAACTTTCTGTTCACACTAGAGGATGTCTTGAAAACTTACTTCTTTTCCATGTAGTGAACAAAATATGTATGTTTGAATTTCTGTTCACACTAGAGGATTCTTTCCGTTTTAATGTAAAAAAAACTTTTGAAAATTAGCTGAGGTGTCGCATTCTCCTTAAATCTCAGCTTTCTGTTCACACTAGAGGATGTCTTGAAAACTTACTTCTTTTCCTTGTAGTGAACAAAATATGTATGTTTGAATTTCTGTTCACACTAGAGGATTCTTTCCGTTTTAATGTAAAAAAAACTTTTGAAAATTAGCTGAGGTGTCGCATTCTCCTTAAATCTCAACTTTCTGTTCACACTAGAGGATGTCTTGAAAACTTACTTCTTTTCCATGTAGTGAACAAAATATGTATGTTTGAATTTCTGTTCACACTAGAGGATTCTTTCCGTTTTAATGTAAAAAAAACTTTTGAAAATTAGCTGAGGTGTCGCATTCTCCTTAAATCTCAGCTTTCTGTTCACACTAGAGGATGTCTTGAAAACTTACTTCTTTTCCATGTAGTGAACAAAATATGTATGTTTGAATTTCTGTTCACACTAGAGGATTCTTTCCGTTTTAATGTAAAAAAAACTTTTGAAAATTAGCTGAGGTGTCGCATTCTCCTTAAATCTCAGCTTTCTGTTCACACTAGAGGATGTCTTGAAAACTTACTTCTTTTCCTGTAGTGAACAAAATATGTATGTTTGAATTTCTGTTCACACTAGAGGATTCTTTCCGTTTTAATGTAAAAAAAACTTTTGAAAATTAGCTGAGGTGTCGCATTCTCCTTAAATCTCAACTTTCTGTTCACACTAGAGGATGTCTTGAAAACTTACTTCTTTTCCATGTAGTGAACAAAATATGTATGTTTGAATTTCTGTTCACACTAGAGGATTCTTTCCGTTTTAATGTAAAAAAAACTTTTGAAAATTAGCTGAGGTGTCGCATTCTCCTTAAATCTCAGCTTTCTGTTCACACTAGAGGATGTCTTGAAAACTTACTTTTTTTCCATGTAGTGAACAAAATATGTATGTTTGAATTTCTGTTCACACTAGAGGATTCTTTCCGTTTTAATGTAAAAAAAACTTTTGAAAATTAGCTGAGGTGTCGCATTCTCCTTAAATCTCAGCTTTCTTTTCACACTAGAGGATGTCTTGAAAACTTACTTCTTTTCCTAGTAGTGAACAAAATATGTATGTTTGAATTTCTGTTCACACTAGAGGATTCTTTCCGTTTTAATGTAAAAAAAACTTTTGAAAATTAGCTGAGGTGTCGCATTCTCCTTAAATCTCAGCTTTCTGTTCACACTAGAGGATGTCTTGAAAACTTACTTCTTTTCCTTGTAGTGAACAAAATATGTATGTTTGAATTTCTGTTCACACTAGAGGATTCTTTCCGTTTTAATGTAAAAAAAACTTTTGAAAATTAGCTGAGGTGTCGCATTCTCCTTAAATCTCAACTTTCTGTTCACACTAGAGGATGTCTTGAAAACTTACTTCTTTTCCATGTAGTGAACAAAATATGTATGTTTGAATTTCTGTTCACACTAGAGGATTCTTTCCGTTTTAATGTAAAAAAAACTTTTGAAAATTAGCTGAGGTGTCGCATTCTCCTTAAATCTCAGCTTTCTGTTCACACTAGAGGATGTCTTGAAAACTTACTTCTTTTCCATGTAGTGAACAAAATATGTATGTTTGAATTTCACACTAGAGGATTCTTTCCGTTTTAATGTAAAAAAAACTTTTGAAAATTAGCTGAGGTGTCGCATTCTCCTGAAAACTTACTTCTTTTCCATGTAGTGAACAAAATATGTATGTTTGAATTTCTGTTCACACTAGAGGATTCTTTCCATTTTAATGTAGAAAAAACTTTTGAAAATTAGCTAAGGTGTCGCATGTGAACAAAATATGTATGTTTGAATTTCTGTTCACACTAGAGGATTCTTTCCGTTTTAATGTAAAAAAAACTTTTGAAAATTAGCTGAGGTGTCGCATTCTCCTTAAATCTCAACTTTCTGTTCACACTAGAGGATGTCTTGAAAACTTACTTCTTTTCCATGTAGTGAACAAAATATGTATGTTTGAATTTCTGTTCACACTAGAGGATTCTTTCCGTTTTAATGTAAAAAAAACTTTTGAAAATTAGCTGAGGTGTGGCATTCTCCTTAAATCTCAGCTTTCTGTTCACACTAGAGGATGTCTTGAAAACTTACTTTTTTTCCATGTAGTGAACAAAATATGTATGTTTGAATTTCTTTTCAGACTAGAGGATTCTTTCCGTTTTAATGTAAAAAAAACTTTTGAAAATTAGCTGAGGTGTCGCATTCTCCTTAAAGCTCAGCTTTCTTTTCACACTAGAGGATGTCTTGAAAACTTACTTCTTTTCCTAGTAGTGAACAAAATATGTATGTTTGAATTTCTGTTCACACTAGAGGATTCTTTCCGTTTTAATGTAAAAAAAGCTTTTGAAAATTAGCTGAGGTGTCGCATTCTTCTTAAATCTCAGATTTCTGTTCACACTAGAGGATGTCTTGAAAACTTACTTCTTTCCTTGTAGTGAACAAAATATGTATGTTTGAATTTCTGTTCACACTAAAGGATTCTTTCCGTTTTAATGTAAAAAAAACTTTTGAAAATTAGCTGAGGTGTCGCATTCTCCGTCTCAACTTTCTGTTCACACTAGAGGATGTCTTGAAAACTTACTTCTTTTCCATGTAGTGAACAAAATATGTATGTTTGAATTTTTGTTCACACTAGAGGATTCTTTCCGTTTTAATGTAAAAAAAACTTTTGAAAATTAGCTGAGGTGTCGCATTCTCCTTAAATCTCAGCTTTCTTTTCACACTAGAGGATGTCTTGAAAACTTACTTCTTTTCCTGGCAGTGAACAAAATATGTATGTTTGAATTTCTGTTCACACTAGAGGATTCTTTCCGTTTTAATGTAAAAAAAACTTTTGAAATTTAGCTGAGGTGTTGCATTCTCCTTAAATCTCAACTTTCTGTTCACACTAGAGGATGTCTTGAAAACTTACTTCTTTTCCATGTAGTGAACAAAATATGTATGTTTGAATTTCTGTTCACACTAGAGGATTCTTTCCGTTTTAATGTAAAAAAAACTTTTGAAAATTAGCTGAGGTGTCGCATTCTCCTTAAATCTCACTTTCTGTTCACACTAGAGGATGTCTTGAAAACTTACTTCTTTTCCTTGTAGTGAACAAAATATGTATGTTTGAATTTCTGTTCACACTAGAGGATTCTTTCCGTTTTAATGTAAAAAAAACTTTTGAAAATTAGCTGAGGTGTCGCATTCTCCTTAAATCTCAACTTTCTGTTCACACTAGAGGATGTCTTGAAAACTTACTTCTTTTCCATGTAGTGAACAAAATATGTATGTTTGAATTTCTGTTCACACTAGAGGATTCTTTCCGTTTTAATGTAAAAAAAACTTTTGAAAATTAGCTGAGGTGTCGCATTCTCCTTAAATCTCAGCTTTCTGTTCACACTAGAGGATGTCTTGAAAACTTACTTCTTTTCCATGTAGTGAACAAAATATGTATGTTTGAATTTCTGTTCACACTAGAGGATTCTTTCCGTTTTAATGTAAAAAAAACTTTTGAAAATTAGCTGAGGTGTCGCATTCTCCTTAAATCTCAGCTTTCTGTTCACACTAGAGGATGTCTTGAAAACTTACTTTTTTTCCATGTAGTGAACAAAATATGTATGTTTGAATTTCTGTTCACACTAGAGGATTCTTTCCGTTTTAATGTAAAAAAAACTTTTGAAAATTAGCTGAGGTGTCGCATTCTCCTTAAATCTTTTCTCCTTAAATCTCAGCTTTCTGTTCACACTAGAGGATGTCTTGAAAACTTACTTCTTTTCCTAGTAGTGAACAAAATATGTATGTTTGAATTTATGTTCACACTAGAGGATTCTTTCCGTTTTAATGTAAAAAAAACTTTTGAAAATTAGCTGAGGTGTCGCATTCTCCTTAAATCTCAGCTTTCTGTTCACACTAGAGGATGTCTTGAAAACTTACTTCTTTTCCTTGTAGTGAACAAAATATGTATGTTTGAAAATCTCTAGAGGATGTCTTGAAAACATACTTCTTTTCCAGCTTTCTTTTCACACTTTTCCTTCTTTTCCTAGTAGTGAACAAAATATGTATGTTTGAATTTATGTTCACACTAGAGGATTCTTTCCGTTTTAATGTAAAAAAAACTTTTGAAAATTAGCTGAGGTGTCGCATTCTCCTTAAATCTCAGCTTTCTGTTCACACTAGGGGATGTCTTGAAAACTTACTTCTTTTCCTTGTAGTGAACAAAATATGTATGTTTGAATTTCTGTTCACACTAGAGGATTCTTTCCGTTTTAATGTAAAAAAAACTTTTGAAAATTAGCTGAGGTGTCGCATTCTCCTTAAATCTCAACTTTCTGTTCACACTAGAGGATGTCTTGAAAACTTACTTCTTTTCCATGTAGTGAACAAAATATGTATGTTGGAATTTCTGTTCACACTAGAGGATTATTTCCGTTTTAATGTAAAAAAAACTTTTGAAAATTAGCTGAGGTGTCGCATTCTCCTTAAATCTCAGCTTTCTTTTCACACTAGAGGATGTCTTGAAAACTTACTTCTTTTCCATGTAGTGAACAAAATATGTATGTTTGAATTTCTGTTCACACTAGAGGATTCTTTCCATTTTAATGTAGAAAAAACTTTTGAAAATTAGCTAAGGTGTCGCATTCAACTTAAATCTCAGCTTTCTGTTCACACTAGAGGATGTCTTGAAAACTTACTTCCTTTCCTTGCAGTGAACAAAATATGTATGTTTGAATTTCTGTTCACACTAGAGGATTCTTTCCGTTTTAATGTAAAAAAAACTTTTGAAAATTAGCTGAGGTGTCGCATTCTCCTTAAATCTCAACTTTCTGTTCACACTAGAGGATGTCTTGAAAACTTACTTCTTTTCCATGTAGTGAACATAATATGTGTAACAGCCCGTTACGTACCGGTATTGTTAACATTAATTATGATATTAAGCGCAGTTACAATCACAGCAGTTCATTTAAAAAAACGAGAATAAATTTTTTCCGACTATTACGCGAGCATTTAAATCATAAAAAGCGTAATAATTAAAAGCTGTGACCGTAACCGTAAACTCTTGCGGAAGACTTATTTCAACTATTTTTATAACTTACATCATTTATTATGAGTTACTAAGGAGTTCCCATAAACTCACTTAGCCTATTTCCAACTTTACATTTTTACCAATTCGAACATGTTTCACTCTAAATTTTTCTGCGACCAAACCGATCGCAACCAACCCTTCTTCTCAGATTATATTTTTGTATTACTTAATTCCCTTTTTAACAAGCTATCATACGCTCAATTCGGAGCTCATTTGCTCCGGTTATCGCCGTTTGAAGTTGGATAAGCAATTAGCCCAAACAACCCCAAAAACAGCTCCAAACCACTCACATTGCTCGAATTACTGCACTCAATCCGCTCAACCATTTGCTCTCAAATTTTTATCCCACAAACTAGACATCTAAAACTTCATTTTGATATATCACACGCTTAATTTGGCGGAGAAACGAAGCGGGAATTAATTTCCCAAATCCGGTCCAGAATCTGCCTCAGGTGCAGGGGCACATGGGCAGTCCGTGTTTCTCTATTTTTTTCAGGCCGAAGATCAACCCAGAATTTCCTAAAATTTTGACACAAGGTAGAGGACATCTCAACCTTCAAAATGGCGTATGGCACGTCCCTAGGGGACTTCTATGGAGGGAGATATGCTCTCCCGAAGTTCGCCTAAAATCTGCCAATTCTACAGAAAATTCGCCAGAGTTTCCTTTGTTTTTCCAATAATCCCAAATTTGTAAAAGATCCTTTAACCTCAATTGTACCTAATAAACACATGATAATACAGTAATAATCCAATGGGTGGCACACACAAGGACCAACAACGCCTTGGGGCACTTACAACCCAATCCAGTTTATAGTTATTAAACATAGAGTCCATATTAATCATTCTTAAGTAGTTGCAATCACTAACACCTTTTTCATGCATATTTCCATCATACATATTATCATAACCTAAGATAAGCCTAAGGCCCTTCCATCATAGTTAGACATGCATCAATACTATTACAATATGGCTTTACAAATTACAACTTGAAACTAAAACTTCAAATTACATTCTTCTAAAATTTCAACTTAATTAAAAGACAACATAACCAAATACATCACTACTAGACTTAGGCAAAATGGCATGAACAAGATGCTAATGAAGCTACTAATAAATACAAATGACATGTTCATGCCCTAAGTCTAGCCTAGGCCACACGGCCAACAAAATGCAAAATATGAAGCGCTCCAGCGCTCACTCTGCGGGCCTCTTGCCCGAGGCTCCTGCTCCACTGCTACCTCCTGAAATAAATGCCCCGAGACGGGGTGAGATATACGAATATATCTCAGTAACCAAGAGGTTCTGGAGAAAACTCCACCCAATGGTTCACTTCGATGCATATCAATAGAATACAACAACCACTTTGAAAACGGGATATAGCAAGGGATTTAGAGAATGGGGAATATAAAGAAAACAAAATACGACGATACGGGATGGTAACCCCAATTCCACGTACGCCCTCGGCATATATAAGCCTATGGGTATCATCCAAGGTGTGTTCACAGAAACCACAACCATGATGCCCAAACCAACCAAAACGCCAAAGACATTCCTAGTGTGCTCCTACCCGGATCACACACCATGACCGCAGTCAACTGGAACTCCCTCCTGGAGACCTATCCAGCGGAAGTCCGAAAATGCCCGAAGGCTAATAAAACTGTCTACTGGCCAGAGACTCGGTACCGCAGTACCCATAGCAATAATGCATGCATGCTCATGTGTTCTATACTATTCATACACACTTCCTACCGTTGCCATCAACTGGCAAGGTGGAACAGAAAAGGGGAACAAGCCCCAGTACCAAGAGGTTACCTTAAATCGTGTTTCCACAAGCTCCGCAGCAGCTTATTCCTCAACTCGGTACACAGCGGAATGCCTACACAGAGGACATTCCCAATCACTCTCAGTTCAACCCATACATGTTAATTTATAATTACACATGTAATGAACCAATTTCTTACCTCAATCCACTCGGTCCCGGACCAAGGGCAATTCACTGATTCAAGATTCGGGATTCAGGTCGACGTACGGCAACCTATACAATAACGTACATCCATCAGTACTCGTCAAATAGTATCAAAACGCAAAAACACAAAAATCCTCCCCATCCTCCCTTGATGGTTCGGCCATTGTAGTGTAAATGTGAGATTTATTTTTCTAAATTTTCTTTCTCATTTTGTTACGTCTCATTAGGTTGTCAATAGGCCGGTTCA